>NC_143137.1:71273712-71576742 GCF_059928025.1 Delphinapterus leucas
AGCACAGGCTCCGGACGCGCAGGCTCAGTGGCCATGGCTCACGGGCCCAGCCGCTCCGCGGCATGTGGGATCTTCCCGGACTGGGGCACGAACCCATGTCCCCTGCGTCGGCAGACGGACTCTCAACCACTGCGCCACCAGGGAAGCCCCATAGTTACCTTTAAAGGATCTCTTTGGAAATGTTACAATTTAAGAGTTTAGTTTCTAGTGTTTGTTATTACTAATATAGAACTAGTCATTTTTAAGACTTTTTTATGTTTATTTTATTTATTATCATTTATTTTTGGCTGCATTGGGTCTTCATTGCTGCACACGGGCTTTCTCTGGTTTTGGCGAGTGGGGGCCACCCTTCGTTGGGGGTGTGTGGGCTTCTCACTGCTGTGGCTTCTTTTGTTGCGGAGCATGGGCTCTAGGCGCTTGGGCTTCAGTAATTGTGGCATGTGGGCTCAGTAGTTGTGGCTCGTGGCCTCTAGAGCACAGGCTCAGTAGTGTGGTGCACAGGCTTAGTTGCTCCGGGACATGTGGGATCTTCCCGGAACCAGGGCTCGAACCTATGTCCCCTGCATTGGCAGGCGGATTCTTAACCACTGTGCAAGCAGGGAAGCCCAGAACTAGTCATTTTAATAGAACTTATAAAGCAGCAGAAAGACTCTTTTCAACTCTTAGATTTCAATAGCGTATATTTACCTATTCCTATATAACACTATTAAGTAATTAATTCCATGGAAATCAAATTAGTCAAATGAATAGATTTTTTTTTTTAAAAATCAGTTGATTGGAATTTTTCTCAGAAGTTATGGAACTGAAAAAACATTAAAGAATAATTCACATGTCTGGTTATCTTAACTGCTGATTGAATTGTAATTTATCCAGCTGATTGTGACATTTAGAAAAAACAGAATTAGCCAAGGAAAAAGTTTACTCGCTAGGAACATATTGACATAGTTTTAATCCACTAGTATGAGTAAACAGTAATCTATTTTTGGAAGACTTTTTGAAGTAAAGATTAAGGGAGTAAAACTGAATAATATTTTTATTTTTAAATATCTTTTTGTCCATTGATGTGGGCACATTTTACCAGATATGTACCAGAAATGTGCCTAATGTGATTTATCTCTGGCTATTTGGTAAGCATGTAAGGTAGCAGCTACCTACCAATATGCAGGACAAGAAAATAAAATGAAAAGGAACTTTTACAACACATTTCTGAGAAATGCCTAGTTCTCTCTGCTGGCCGATATGTCATTACACTGCCATCCATTAGCAACTGAAATATTATATTTTCATTTTTGATGTTTATAGATATTAAGAGAATGATATTCTTGTGGGACTTGTGGTAGTGATGGTGATTGTAATGATGTTGGTGATGGTCATTTAATGTGTCCTGAGACTGTTATTGTATCTTATAGCATAGAAAATAAGTCTATGACACTTCAAGAACATTATCATTTAGACAGAAAAGGACATCAGTAGGTGAGTAAAGAAAGGATAGAAATGGCTAAGCGAAGACCAATAAAAGGAAAGAGACAAAAGGAAGTGAGGACAGAGTACAAACACTTAAGAATGAAATGCTAAAATAAAAGCAAATTAATGGAGGAAGATGTAAAAAGCCTAATGGAGTAAATAATCAAATCAGGGGTAATTTTTAAAAATGAGTGAGAGTAAGGACCCACTACCGCAAGGAAAAAGCAAAAATATTAAATACCATTATTTTCAGTTGCTACTGCTACATTTTATAAAAATTGGTCATTGGCATTTATCATGGTCATTGACATCATAGCTTTTATGGTCTGTATATTTTGTCAGTGCATCTAAACCCTCCAAAGAAGGCAATGTGGTCAGTGTCTGTACAAATTAGTCAAGTCTTATGTTGTGATTGTTAAATATTTTGAATATCATCAACGTTTAAAATAATGCTTTTATAACATAATGGGAAAACAGATGCAATTGGTTGCTGAAGTGATTGATGTCAGATTTCAGAGATGGATGGAATTAGCTAGAAGGGATCCTTTAATCCCACTACAATCTTCTTTCCAAAGGCAGAGTCTGAAACTAGAGAAGTAAAAGTACATGCCTCCATCACACAACCAGTGAATGGCAGAGGCTGGTTTCAAACACAGCTGTCTGACTTCAAGCCCAGGGCTCTTTAAACTAGATTACACACAGCACATTTTTCTAAATGTGCATCCCCAAAAGATCTGTCGTTCCCCAGCATTGCTTTTGTAAAGAAGGGAGTTTGAAAGCTTGACTAATTGATTAGTGGCTATCTTCTGTGAATCTGACATAATTGTACATGTTCTCTATGTAGAGAAAAAAGTTGCAATATATATGTTTTTTAATCCAGCCATTGTCAGTAGCCCTAGTCTCCTTATTCCTATCATTTGAAGAGACCGTTGTGCTTTAAGACTTCGCCGTGAGCACTGCTTTCCTGCTTGCCCTCTGCAGATACTGTTCATAGTTCACTGCACCCACTGTGTTTAGAAATGGTGGCTGTGCTGAACTTGAGCACTCCTTTTCAGCTGCCTGTGGTTTCACCACTTCTTAATATGTTAAATTTAATTAGGCTGTGGTTGCTAGCCCCTTGCTTTTTTGCTTGCCATTCTGTCGGTTAATGTTTCCCTTGTATAGGTCAGAAGGCATAGGGGGAGGGGAGAAAATGGGGAAAGGGTGGCCAGATTCAGGTCAAGCTGTCTAACCAAACGGTAGCTGATTCTACTACTGACTCAGTCTCTGTTTCCCAGCCTCTGTAGTACCAAGAGACCTTTTTAGTAATGGAAACATTTCTTCTTTCACTCCTGTGCACTGCCGTCCCTGACTTCATGCAGAGAAACATGAGGGGCAAAATTATTGTAAGCATTACAGCCTTTCACTCTAATGACCTTGACTCTGCACTGGGATAAATGTCTAATTACCAAGAATTCAGCACAGACCACATTAGCAAGGCTGATGTTTGCTTTGCACACAGACCAACATCTGTTGTATCTTTGTAGTAAGGGCTGTTGGTTAGGGGAGCTGAATCCTGCTGTTCTCTTAAAATGCATGTTTTAAACAGAAGGTGCTCTTATAACATTTTGATCTTGAGAGTTATTGCATCATAGGTTCAGGCAAAAGACTTGTAGCCCCCAAGAAACTGAGTAACTGGTTAGATTTTGAATCTAACCCATAAACTAACCCTAAAAATCAGAATCCTTTCCCTAAATAAACCTTAAAAATCAGAATGCGTTTTGCTCTTTTGGACATTATGATGAGCAGTCAGAGTTGACCACGTGGCAGTCTTCTCACCACTCATGGCCACTACATAGAAACGGCTTCCAAAGGGTGTCATTGTGATTGATTTTAGAAACTATGTAGATACAAACCTCTATTTTTCTTTTTTTCTCCTGAACTCTGAGTGAGTAAGACGTCTGTTTTCTACAAAGCATTAGCATCTTCCCTTAATTTCAGTTTGTTAGTTTGTAATATAAATGATAGGAAACAAAGAATTTCATGTGCCTTTTCCTTTGGAGATACCACAGCAATTTAATCAGTTGTTTTCCATTAACATTTTTCTGGTTAATGTGAACAGTATAATCAAGTGTAACGTCAATTTGGGTTCAAACTATTTCTGTTTGGGGAACCATTTTCTAGTTTGCCACAGTATTGTAGAACAGGTTACCTAATTACCTAAATTATTGAGATCCTGAGCTTAGGAACCAGACCGCCTGGTTTCAAACCTCAGCTCCTCTACTTACTGCCTGTGCGACCTTGGGCAAGTTAGTTAAGCCATCTGTGCCTCACTTTTTCACATCTGCAAAATTAATAGAAATACTTTCCAGGATTCTGTGTGGAATAGATGAATTTATATAAGTGAGGCACTCAGAATAGGGCCTGACACAAACTCAATGCCATTTGCTGTTCTTACTACTATTTTGAAGTAGGCTTTCTAAAGTGTTAAGGCCACACCCTATATTTACAATAAATACCTAGAGAAGAATTTAGATCAAGTCTTGTACTCTGCTTTTATATTGCTTCTAATCTTTAATAGTAAATATCAACATACATTTAAGGATCTAATCAACTAAGTGCTTTGCCTCTGTGTAAGAATTATGGTTTATTTTTATCAGGACACTAGCAAAATACAGATTTTCTGTTCTTTTCCTATCTTTCAGGATGCTTTGTTCTTGGAAAAGATTCTAAAGAGGTTTTTTTTTTTCCTTCAAGAAAGAATATGCTAATTGATTAAAGACTTGATCTCCAACTTTTAATGGAAATCGCCACAAATACATTTTTAAAAGCTATACCTGGATATTATAGTATGCAGTATAATATATTCTAAGAATTACACATCACATTAGGGTATCACAATTCTCAGTCACATAAAGTGTAAATCTTCCTGGAAATTAGGTGAAAAATACACTGTGAGGGTCAGAAGCCTCAGAAAAGACTGCCTGAAAGGGGCTGTAACCAGAGATTTCTCTTCTCCAGGACATTTTCTCCCTGCTTCAGCCATACCTTATAATGGGCTTCTAGGGCTTCTTTAGAATCCATGAGGATGCACACCGATATATACATAATATACATGTATCATGGGCTGTAAGTGAATGTTGTTGTAGAATTGTTTTAGGCCAAAGTGTGTTTGTTTTGAAAATAGCTCCCTATGTCTAGTTATTTAGATATCATCATATTCATTCAAATTGCTTCCATTCTATATGAAAACTATTCTTTAGGATAGTACCTGTTTATCAAATGCAAAGTACCAATGACTGTTTTTGGCCTACTGTCATCTTTCTCAAGCTCACGGTAACTTGATAATATCTGTCTTGAAGTTTGTATCCCTCCTGCTTTTTATAACGCTGTGGTCTCCTGGATCTCTTCCTATAATTTTAAAGGCTTATTGTCTTTTGTTTTTTCTTATCTGACTTCTTCCTTCTGCTCCCCAAAAGGTAGAGTGCCCAACATTTTGTTTCAAGTTCCCTGTATGTCTAGGAATTTGACCCAAATAATAGAAGGGCTTATATTCATAATTCGGGCTTGTACCGAGAATATAATTATGTTAGAGAAAAGTTGGAAAACGGAGATACAAAAGGATCATCACCCATAATCCTTTTCACAAAAGATAGTGTAATGATTTTAGGATGAATATGACAATATAAAAATTCTGACATTTAGTTAACAATATAATTATATTTTGAGTAAATATTAAACCTTCATTTAAATTATGTTCCTTTTGAGGAAATTAAATTGGAATCCTTGTAAGATTTCTAGAATTTTGACTTTGATTCTGGTTGCAAATGCCCATTGGAGAAATTCTTTGTTGTTCAGAAGCCATCTTAGTCATACTAATGTCTCAGCTAAAAGATGTAATAGTAGAAAAATTTGTATATAATGTTTTTATGGAAATGTATAGGACTTCTAAAATAGCATTTTCTCTTATATGATCACATTTAATCTCCCAGACTCTGGGAAGTAGTATTTTTTCATCCCCATTTAATGAAAGAGAAAATATAATAAAAAATCTCTGCTTATTAGTAAATGTATAAAATGATTGTAATTTTTAATTACTAATAATACTGACAAATCTTTTATACTATCTGATTATAAAAGTAATATTTGTTCATTACAGAAAATGTGGAAAATAAAGGAAAGTATAAAGAATAAAATAAAAAGATTTCTTGGAATCCCAGAGTATAGGTGTAATCTCTAATAATTTTGTATATTTTCATTATCTTTCACATGTATTTTGACGCCTGCATTTTAACATCAGCACTACAAGCATTTTCTACATGTCATTAATTATTCTTTAAAACGTAATTAAATTCAAATTATGAATATAAACCCTTCTATTATTTAGGTCAAATCACAACATAATTTCTAAGAGCTACATAATATTATTTAATCACTTCCCTAATGATGGACATTTAGCCCATTTTCAATTTCTCATTTTTTAAAATATTGATCAGACTTAAGTTTGTCTTCATTAAATCTGACTCTTTCCTTAAAGAAAAAATTGTAGAAGTTGAGTTATGAGTTAACAGATATAATTTTTTTAAGTTTCTTGATACAGACTGCCCAATTGATTTCCAGAAGAGATCTTAAAAATTTATAACCCCATCAGTAACCCATGCAAGTCCCAATTTCAACTCACCTTTACCAATATAAAATATTCGTGTTTTTAAAAACTACTTTACCGGGCTTCCCTGGTGGCGCAGTGGTTGAGAGTCCGCCTGCCGATGTAGGGGACGCGGGTTCGTGCCCCGGTCCAGGAAGATCCCACATGCCGCGGAGCTGCTGGGCCCGTGAGCCACGGCCGCTGAGCCTGCGCGTCCGGAGCCTGTGCTCCACAACAAAAGAGGCCACAACAATGAGAGGCCTGCGTACCAAAAAAAAGACTACTTTACCAACTGATAAGCAGGAAATGGCATAGTTTTTGTTAATTTAAATTTCTCTGATTACTAATAAGGTGGATATTTTTTCAAATATTTAATGGTCATTCATATGAATTCATTCCATGTCAATTCTGAATAGTAGTTTTAAAGAACTGTTTGCATTTTTAAGAATATTTAGTTGAATACATAAATTCTTATGAATGGTTGCTTTAAATTTTTCAAAATAGAACAATTTTATTTTGTATTTCATCTTAACTATGCTATATATTTTGTTCCAGTTTTACTAGGACTGTGTGCTGTAATGCCAGTTATTTTGTTGTTGTTTTTTTGTTGTTGTTGTTTTTGTAACTCAAATCCCTTCTAAGGAATAACTCTTAAAATTGCTCCTTGCTATCCATCCCCACTGCCACTACCTTGGCTGAGGCTTTTATTATTTTCCCTGCCACCTGTCTCATTGCAGTCTGGTCTTTTCTTGCCATTACTGTCTTTCCCTAAAGCAAGGGTAGCATGCTGTTTCCCACTTTAATGATCTCTGCTCTATCACTGTTGTCACACCATAAAGCCTATATTCCTCAAAAGTAAATAACAGTCTGATTATTCACAGTCTGGTCCTACATTCTTCTCCTACCTCTCAGCCTTATCTTTTCCTTTCTCTCTTTGATTCTTCCAATCCAGTTTTCAACTCTTCACCCCCATGCCCGTCATGATTCAACTCCACTGAAATTTTTACCATTTTCTCTACGTCATGGCTTCTGTAATACCATGACTTACACATGCTGTTCCCTTTGGATATATTTTCTTCAAATGGATAACTGCTTTTCTTCCTTTGAACTTGTATTTTTTATACTGTGAGTTGCAGCTCATTAAAAGGTTATAAAGTCAATTTAGTGGGTCAAGACTGGCATTCTGGGAATGGAATGGAATATAGTAGAAAACGTAAGAGTGTAAGTATTATTTTATGAAACTTATGTTTTAGCTGTGTGTGTGTATTGGTTTACAAAGTGAAATGTGTTTTTTGCTGTTGGTTGTTTTTTGAGGATTTTGAAATCTACTGAGCCACTGTTTAAGCACCCAGCTCATATTATTTTATCTATAAAGCCTTTCCTCTATTCCCAAGGGACAATTAATAACTTCCTTTTCTTCATCTACATACATAGCTATGTTTTTTAGAGTACTTATCATTTTGAATGGGAGAAAAAAATCTTTATCTGTATAAAAGAACTTATCACTTTGAACTGGGGGAAATTTGTTTACAGATCTGTTTCACACGTGCCATGTGAGCTTCTTAAGTATAACAACCTGTCTTAATAGTATGGAATACAGCCCTTTGCAAAGAGATTCAGTGTAGATCTTCAATGAATGCTTGGCCAGATAAATGAATGAATGAACAAATTGATGAATAGACAACCTTGGCAGAGTTAGCTTCAGCTTTGTTTTCAAATGGGAATGTGACATGTAAAACCAGTTTGAAATATTTTTAGATATCTGCTACTTGGGAAGATTTTTAAAAGTAAATTAAATCTTTTTTGATATGAGGGTGCAGAATTGCTGTACAGATGACTGTAGAGGATTATTTGGTTGTAAGACAAATATACATGCACAAAAGAAGATTAGTCTTCAAGCTTTTTATCCATTGGAATCTGGGGTTGTGCCAGGTATTCAGCAGCTCCTTCAGTATGTCTCTTTATCACTGTAGTAGCATCCATGAGCCACCATAACAACCAGTTTTTTAAAAAAAATTAAAATAATCAGATAGCTAGCTATTTGTGTATACGGAGCCAGACGTCTGGTTATTTGGAAAAGTGGATGATCAGATATTTTTTCACTTCTTATATGGAATTTTTGAGTGTACTTACAGATTGTCTTCTACTAACTCAAATGATAATCCATAGTTTAACTCATCAGTGGTATGTTATACTTTTGTCATAACTAATAAAACAGTAAATGTCAATTAATCTCTCAGACCACCATGGAAAGCCCATACTTACTGATGGAATGAACACTGTGGTTGGATGTGCCTGGAAATAAGTTGCTGCTGATTAAATGTTCACAGCCAGCCTTGGTTCTACCGTCTCCTGTAAAATGGGGCGTGGCCTACCTGCTTTACTTCTAATTCACAGAAACATTGAAGGGATTAGTTTGATACACGTGATATGCCTTTATCTCCTCATAGAATCATAGCATTTAGAAACATTAATTTTTCATCCAATAATGAAGTTAAAAGAAGTGAAATTGTCAAGTTCCTGAGAATATGGTCCTTGGAATCAGACAGATCTTGGTTTGAACCCCAATTCATGCTGTTACCTGCTCAGTCACCTTGGATAAAACTTTTTTAACTTCATTGAGCTTCCACTATCTATAAAATGAGGAATCAAAATACATAATTTCAGATATGTTGTAGGCATTATAGCATTAGATAATGTATAAACTAACTCCATGCCTGGCATATGGTACATTGTCAAAATGGCTGATAATTTTATCGTTGTTGCTAGAAGTAAAGAGTTCGCTTGCCTCCAACATAAATGAACTATTTCTTTATCTTTGGGGTAAATCCTACCTTCCTGTCATTTTAGATGTGAATAAAATTAGAACTCCTTGATCTTGGACTTGTCTCCTGACTGAGGAGATAATGACTTGCACTTCAGAGCTCCATTCAGCTCCCAGGTCCTTCCTTCGCAGTCTCTTTCTGGCTGTGCCTCAGGGATTTAAATTACTAAATGAACTTGCCTTTTGTCTTGTTCATCTCGTAGTGTTACGCAATTAAAAGAAAAAATCTTGACGATGCTGCTTCCCTCAGAAAGGCCACATCAAAAGGTAGAGTTCACCAAAAATAATACACACTTTTTCCGAAGACACAAACAGTTCCTTGAAAAGGATGTTATGCTGTAATTTGTTTTGTGAATTCTGCAAACCACAGAACATTTAGTTAAAGCTTGACCTTTCTTTTTCTTTCTTTTTATGCCTACAAAGCTCTATCTTCTCTTTTTTTTTTTTTTTTTTTTTTTGCGGTACGCGGGCCTCTCCTGTCACTGTTGTGGCCTCTCCCGTTGCGGAGCACAGGCTCCGGAAGCGCAGGCTCAGCGGCCATGGCTCACAGGCCCAAACGCTCTTCCCGGACCGGGGCACGCACCCGTGTCCCCTTAATCGGCAGGCGGACTCTCAACCACTGCGCCACCAGGGAAGCCCTATCTTCTCTTCTTTTGAGAAGAAATGTAAAGGCTAAAATTCTCTTCAAAGTGCGTGTGGTGTGTGTGTGTGTATTCTCAATTGGATTTTATTATAATACTAAGTTTAATGTCTAGCCAGGGTGTTTTGGCTTTATGTAATAATATTTTATGGAATGCAATCACTTGTGCAAAGACCAAAGAGAGGCTCATTTAAAACTTTACAAAAAAGAATATTCTGTGCTCATAGGGTGACGGGAAAGGCAACATGTATACTAAACCCCACATTGCACCCCACTGAAAGCAGAGAAATCCCTATGACTGATTTGATGGTAGTAAAATCTCTTTAGGGATTTTTTTGGTTAAAGAAAGTAATAGCAAGAAATGGGCACATAATTAAGTTTCCAAAGTGCACGTGTCCCTCGCATCTCATTGTCCCTCTGGAGGGGAAATTTACTATTGACTTAGGTAGACATTTTTCCTGCTGTGAGCCCATTTAAAAAAAAAAAATCAGCATTTCCGAATTCTGTAAACAATTCTCTGCTATTTGAGTTATAAGAACATTTTACTGTCATTTGTGTTCTATTTTCATTATGGCAATATTTTACAACCACCAGGTTGCTATAGAAATGAAAATAAACAAAGGTTTGGAAAGATACATGTTGCAGGGGCTTGTTCTGCCTCCCTTGCCTGCGTATGTGGACTGTTCTCTCTGAATGGACTTCCTTCCTCAGTTATTCAGTTGGTCTTTACCTAAGGAATAAAGGTGAAAAATTTGTGTTCCGATATGTTTTTCCAAATTCTTTTTAAATTATTTTCATGTCTTTTAAGAATAAATCGGTCTAAAAAAGACAGATTAGAAAAAGGAAAGAAAGGAAAGAAAAGAAAGAAAAGAAAAGAAAGAAGGAAGAGAGGAAAGAAGGGAGGAGGGGAGGAAGAAAGGAGGGGAGAGAGTAAAGGAGTAATAAGGTAGGCAGATGTGAGAGAGAGTGTAAAGTCTGCTGTGGAATTAGCATCTTTGTAGGTGCCCACTTAACCATAAGGAAAAACCACATTCTACTTGTATAGCCACAGACAGTTTTGAAGGGACTCATGAAGGAATCAGTTATTGCAGTGCATTACCCTAGGGAAGATCCTAGTTCTTTCTATTTGGGCTCAGCATTGGTTACCTGCGAGTGGGTACTTTGTTAATTGGAGAGTGGCACAGCAACTGTTCCTTTCCAGCCCTAGCTTTTACAAATTAGGAAGAACTGATTTACCAATACTTATAAAACTAAAGACATAAGACCATCTGTAAGTTACTGGACCCACATTTGGCATCATAATAAAATATTTCTTGAAAATCACTGTTGCAAAATTATAGCCACATTTTGGCATATTAAAATACATGGTATTTATATACTTTCATAAAATAATGACTAGAAAGGGACACATATAAACATATATACATTTCTTTCTATATTTCAAAGCAAAAGAATGTTCATTTTAATAAAATTTAAATATTAACTCTTAAATGACATCTAAAAACTCCAAACTAATTATGTCTCCTAATTCTGGTTTGTTAATTTTTCTAAACCAAATTTCAATATAGAGTTCAACAAAAGCAAATCTCTTAATTCTATTACCACTGTGTTTTTATATGGTAATTAGATAAGAATCACTTTATCCATTTTGATAGACTAGCAATCTTATAATTTTTCCCAGCTTGCTATACTTGAGTATAGGATTTTTGCCTGGGAAGCTAGCATCTCTCTACATTCAGAGAAATACCAAATATAATGGTATAAATATAATAACATGACACTCACTGACAGTGTCCCAAACCAGGAAGAGCTACCATTGAGAAGGATATTTCTCTGAACTCTCAGCTCAGAGAAACATTGAGTAATATCTCTGAATTAGTCAGAACTATTACTGGTTCTATGACACATCTTAAGCAAGGAAAGTCCCTTAGTCCCTTAAAATACTCTTTTTTTTTAACAGAATTCTAAAGTTAACATTGACATTTTAATGTACTAAAGCAATATAAAGTTACTAAATGTCACATTTAAAACTGTAATTAAAAGAATTAACTTTATGGACTAGGGATATATATATATAATTAGATATTATGTACATATATGTGTATATATACACACACATATATATTTAGTTTGAATATATATACTTATATTTTCCTAGTTAGAATATATTGTGTGGTATTCTGATATACACACACACATTTAAATGAAGTAATATAATAAGATTTAGACCTATTACACTAACTTTTGAAATGTGCTGTTTTTAAATAGTTTCCTTATTCTCATCAAGGATTCAGTCTTTTAAAAACACAGCATACTGTAATTAACATCTTATTGTAGCAAAATAATAATATAAACTCATTAGATGGCATATTTAGAACTCTAATCTCTTTAAAAGTACTACTTTTACAAAATTTAAAAAATTCCGCTCTAGGAATTTAGCTCATAAATACTTTGTTCTTGCTGTGAAGTAGTTTGCTCTCGACTGTAGAGTCCAGAGTCATCAAAGGAAAGACACACCTCAGAGTTGACCTGAAAAGATAAGGGCAGATAGGTTGATATGTAGCAAAGATTTTGATCAGAAAGGATGTTGAACTTGAGAAAATGGTTTTTCTTTTCTTTTCTTTTTTTTTTCAGTTTTATTGAGATACAATTGACATGTAACACTGTATAAATTTAAGGTGTATAGCATAATGTTTTGATATATGTATAAATTGCAAAATGATCACCACAATAAGATTAGTTCACATCCATCACCTCACATAGTTACAATTTTTCCCCCTTGTGATGTGAACCTTTGAGATCTATTCTCTTAGCAGCTATTAAATATTCAATACAGTATAGTCACCATGCTGTACATTATATCCTTAGAACTTATTTATCTTATAACTAGAAGTTTATACCTTTGGACCACCTTCACCCAAATACCTCACCCCCGCTTCCCCAACCCAGGCAGTGGTTTTTCTTATCAAATGCAAGAGAAAGAGAATAAGAAGGGGAAAAAGTATCACTTTGATGTAGTACCTCTGAGACATAACAAATCATGTGAGAGCTGCATTTGACTTTAGAGACCATTTAAGTGAATCTCCTCTCCCTGCCCACCCCTCCCCCCGCCCCTGTCATTTTACAGTTGAGGAAAATAATAGTTGAAGAAAGTTTACTAAGGTCATACAGTTAAGAGCAGTGCCAAGAATAGAAACTGGATGTCTTGAGTTGGAGCCTTTCTATGCACTACAGTTGAAGCCAAAGAATTCAATTTCAAGATGGCAGGCAGTAGAAAACATTGCAGAGTTTGGTCCCCTTCTTTGAAGGCTTTTGGAGAAACCTCATTTCAATATCTATTTGTGAAATGTACAGAAACTTCAGGAAGAATGAGAGACCAAGAAAACCTGAGCTGAAAGCACAAAAAAATCACAGGAACTATCATTTGACATTTCATTTAACACCTATTTATTGAATATCTAACACATGCTAGGCACTCTTCTATGTCCCTGGGGTACATCTGTGAACAAAGAGGCAAACAGTTTCTTCCCTTGGGGAGCTTGTGTCTAGTAGAGAGAATTAGACAATAAAATAAACAATAAACATAATAAGTAACTCATGTATCACTTTAGAAGATAATAAGTGTTATGGGGGAAAAAAAACAGAATAAAAGAGTTAGGAGTGACAGAGCTGGGGAATGTCTTAATGAGAAAGTTATATATGAGCAAAGATTTGATTGAGGTGGGGGAGTTAGTCATCTGGGGAAAGAGCACTCCAGGCAGAGGCAAGAGCTATTGTTAACCCCGATGGCTGGAATGCATCTAGCATATTTGTGAATAGAGTTCTTGCAGAGAGTGGTAAGAGATGGGCTCAGAGAGATGCTAGTCAGCCTCCTTGTGCAGAGACGTAGGTCATTTAAAAATACTTTTACCCTGAGAAATATGATGAGGACCTAATTAAGTATGTCAACCTGGCTGCTGTGTTGAAAGAATAGAGAGTGGGTTGGGGGACGTGGAGGTAATAGGGTACCTCTTAGGAGGCTGTAGCTGTAATCCAGGTAAGAAATGTAGACCTAGGCCAGGGTAATGATAATGGAGGTGTTCAGATGTGGTAAGTTTCTGAATAGTTTGAAAGTGTAGACAACAGAATGTCCTGATGGGTTGAACATGGGCCTGAAAGAGAGAAAGGGAGCTGCCAAAGATGGAAAACCGAATCAATAAAGAAAAAGGAAGATGGTGGAAGAGAGAAAGGAACAAAGTGTGTGTGTGTGTGTGTGTGTGTGTGTGTGTTGACTGTGTGAGGAGATGGAGGGTGAAGGTTAAGGAAGAAGAGCAGGGCTTACTCTGGTTGGTGCTGGTGGAGAACAGCAGTTATACTTGGTGTGTTTAGAGCTCCCAGCACTGACCCTCTTCCACAAATGCCCATGATAATCCCTTCCTTTGGTGCCTTCCCAGAAGAGCACTGGTCCAGTGGTGAGTGAGGTGCTGGGGGCCATCCTGAAGCCCAGCAACCACAACCGCTGCCCGGGATCTTTTTAGCAGCTGCTCTTTGATGTGCTGCCTTCACCACTTCTCCAAGCATGAACTGTCATGAGGCGTTTTCCTTGGGAGCATCCTTCTACTGCACTTTGTACACAAACATGTACAGATGGATGAAAAAGCATGCATGCTCTAATGTGCATTTTAATTTTGTAAGAAAAATCTAAAAAGAAGTCCTTGTAGCATTTGAAAATGTTTAATTTTATAATCTGATGCTTTTAAGCAATGACGTACAATTAAGCTATAAAGAAAAATGTAGGCTTGGATTTTCACCTATAATTCATATTTGCATGATTATAATGTGCCATTATAAATTATACAGGGGATCAGAATCTGCCATCTCAGAGGTCAAAAAGACCTCATCATTCTAAAGGACACTTTTAAATACTTTGCTTAATTGATGAGGACAGAAATAATATAAACCGGATCATGTCACTGTCCTGCTCAAAACTTTCCAGTTTCCCTTCTCATTCAAAACGAAATCCAAAGTCCTTAAAATGGCCTATAAGACCCTACACGAACTAGCTTTATGTCAGTTTTCTGGCCTCACTTCCAGCCATCTTTCCTTTTATTCACTTTGTGTCAGTCACAGTGACCTCCTTATGCCGACTTGAAGACACTGAAGACCCTCCCACTTCAGGTCCTGTGCACTCACTATTCCCACAGGGCAGTACTCTTCCCCCAGGATTCGCTTGCCCTTCGTCCTCACTTCATACAGTGCAGTGCTCTGTCCACTGTCCCCACCTGAGAGCATCCTTCTCTGTATACCCACATCTAAAAGTGCACCACCTCCCATGACTTTGTCTATGTTATTTCCCCTCTTAGTCCTTACTACACACTTGCTTATCTATTATCTGTACACTTTCTTCTCCATTAGTATGCAAATTCCTTGAAGGCAAGAGAGCAGAGACTTTGCTCTTAACCCTAGCCTTGCAACAGTGCCTGGCACATTGCAGGTGGTTGGTTAAGATTTGTTGAGTGAGGAAAGTGAATGGGATGACCTTCGTCATGCTTTTATACTGTGGTCTACTCCAGTTCTGGAAATACTGGACACCACCCTCCCTCAGCCCCTGGTTTCCTCAACATCAGGCTCTTCTGGTTCTGTTTCAGACATGTAGGGCCTGGGATCTGGGATACACACTCCTGTGCCACCTCTACCTCATATACTCCACAGGCTCCAGAAATATCAGACTATTTTCACAAGCCTCCATGTCCTTTCAGATGTCCGTGCCTTTGTGCTTGCTAATCCATCTGCCTGAACTGTCCTCCCTAATTTTTCTTCCTGGCAACCTCTTACACTGGTGTCCGAATTCACTTCTCATGTCCCTTCTTTGGGTGAACTTTCTTCACGCTGCGTTCCTCCCTATTGGCTACCCACTCCCTTATGTCTCTTGGTACATTGTTTGTGCCTGAATTCGTAGCGCACTATACTGCAAAGACATGTTTCCCCTCTGCATTTCCTCCTAAGTTATGAACTCCTTGAGAGCAGAGCTTCAACTTATTCATATATATGAATCTGGCCACAAACCCAGGGCCTCTCACATAATAGGGGCTCAATAAATGACTTCTGAATGAATATAAAAATATTGTTGAGTAACTCTATAAGGTAAAATGCTTTGAAATGCTTTAAATTTTGAGTTGAAGGCTGTGGAACCGAGTTTTTTGTTTTCCTTAAAGCCACAGCAAAGCATGCTCCCCTGCACAGAGCCTGCTGAAAGAGTGGGTAGCATAGCATACTGCTGACTCAGCACATGCCAAGGTGAGTCTTGGGAAATCACTAGTGGAGTTCTGTTTAGGCACAGCACATGACTCAGCGTCAGTGCCACCAGTTCTTTGGCCATTGACTAGAGATGAAATAAATCCAGAGATCTGATTCTAGCTGAGGAGGTTTTGAATTAGAATCACATTTCATGGAAAGAAATCCAGAATGGGATTCTTTTCTCCTTACTGTGTTTAGTGTCTAATCACATGATCTGTGTCTCCTTTTATTATTATTATTAGTAGTAGTAGTATTCTTGTCTCCATTTATTTTTATAAGCTCAATGTACTCTCTTAGCATGAGTCTTACCTGGGGAGAGGACATGCAGTAACAGAGAAGGAAAGTTGCCTCCAAGGAGAGCATGACAATCTCCAGTGATCAGGTGAAGATGAGAAAGCATAGATGCCATTATTATTGCTTCAGTCATTTTTTTTCTTTTTTTTTTTAACATCTTTATTAGAGTATAATTGCTTTACCATGGTGTGTTAGTTTCTGCTTTATAACAAAGTGAATCAGCTATACATATACCTATATCCCCATATCTCCTCCCTCTTTTTTTTCATACACACACACACTGCATTTTATTTTTACAAGAGATAAGACTGACGCCAAGCATTGTAAATGGATGACCACAACAAAAGCAACAATGATTGCAATTACCAAACATGAAACACTCTCATACTATGTCATAATATTGACATTCAGTCCAGTAATCCTCCACTGTAACAGCTCCTTTACCTTGCAGTGAAAATTGATTTGTATATTTTTTGCCTCTGAGTCCTTGTGGGATTTTTTTTTTTTTTTTTGCAGCATGCTTTTTCCCACACATGAACATTCATTAAACATTTTGAGTATTATACACAATTTGCTTCTTTAATTTAGCAATTTTTGGCATTTTCCTGTCAGTACTTCATTCTTTTTAACTGTTGCAGATGTTACATTTTATAGACATATTGGTTAGTTATTTCTTATTAATCAACACTTGGGCTGTTTCTAAGTTTGAAAAAAAAAGTTGCAACAAATACTCTTAGGTCCATATCTTTGTTCAGGATTAATTTATAGAAGTGGAAGTTCTGGGTCCAAACCCAGAATATTTTGAATTTTAATTGATATTGCTAACTTATACTCTAAAAAGGTTGTACCAATTTATAAGGCAGAAAATGCTATTTTTTGGGATACTTAATCTAAATCTTTGCTAACGTGATGGGTAAAACATGTTTTAATTTTCATTTGTTAATTCTGTGAAGTTTAGTTTCTAACTTACTAATTTTGGTTTCTAGCAATATTCATTCTCAATTTATTACCTCTTTGAATTTTTAATTTTAGCCATTATGTTTGATATTAGATTATTCTTTTTTGTAAAGAGCAGCCAATTCTTGTTCTGTCATTGTAACATCCCATGCAATCTCAATGAAGATCAGGAACAAAGTTTCTTAAGGTCTCAAACCTTCTCCTTTAACCACCGAAAAGGTAGTCTCATACCTGCCTTTTTACTATCCCTGTGGAATATCCTGGATTTTTCAACTTATTGACTCCTGGTCTGAGTGAAGAGAATTTTTTTCAGAAGTGTGATGTAAAGTAATTCACAGTCCCTCTTTTGATCTAATTTAAATAACTGAATGCTAGCTCTTCTGTTTATAATCCATTTCTGACCTTTGGACCCATCTGCCTAGCTCCTAGCACTATAGGCTCTCGTTTCAACTCATGCTACCAGGGCACTCTCCCACTTTGGGCTGTCTTGGTAGATATTCTACCCTAGGCAAGTGCTGGTCACCTATTCTTGACTCTTGATGGGCATTCAGGAAGTTACAGCAAGAAATGTTTCTGATGGTATGTTCAGATGGTATCTGATACAGTCTAGTTAAGATTAATGGGGAATAAAAGTACTTTGCTTAGAAATAATTATCCATAGATATAAAGTCAACAAAAGTCACTACAACAAAAAATACATAATTTTTCTGGGGGAGGAGGAGGCTTGAAATAGATCAGAAAACACTTTCACATTAATTGTTCTTTTCATATACTTCAAATTTGTACTTAATGCCTTTCTCCTCCTGGACATCAGAAGGAACACCTGGATATTCTGGGATAAGTCTATATTTATCCAAATCAATTTCTGGAAAAAATGTGTCACTTTCAAATTCCTGCATGATCCTTGTCACAAATAGTCTAAGATGGCCTGGCTTGTTCATGGCTTCCTTATAAACAGAACTGCCTCCCACTATCCAGACCATGTCCACTGTATTTGTTAATTCTGGTTGCTCAATAAGTTTTAAGCACTATCCAGACTTTTGGCAAGAAAATGAGCTCCCTGTGGAGGTTCCTTGAGTTCTCTACTGAGAACTATATTAATTCTGTCCTTTAATGGTCTATTTTTCTCTGGAATGGAGAACCAGGTTTTCCTACCCATAATCACCAAATTCTGTTTACCTTCTACTGAAGAGGTTGTGGTCATTCTTTGGAAATACCTGTATTCATTCCTGAGCGGGGGCCAGGGCAGGTCCCCGTTCTTGCCGATGCCCATGTTCTGGGACACAGCGACGATGCAGTTTAGCGGACGAACCATAATAGCAGCAGAAAACATTTCCCAGATTTTTTTTTTTTAATTCAAACAGAAAGTCACAAGAATTATAATCATCCTCATCAGTTCATTCAGTCCCATGCAATTAATGTTTTTTTTCATCTTGATCTTTTGTTAGCACTTTTATGAGTTCATCAGTTTTCCATTAGAGTTCGGAAAATGCTTATTCATTCAGTTCAGCAGTATAGTCAGTTACCAGAAACCTGTACTTGTCAGAGTCTTTTCCGTGAATTCCTTGAAGATGAAACCCTTTTACAGGAACATATTTGCAAAAGCATCGGAGTACACCCAGAACTTTATGTAAATGACAAAAGACTTAAAAATGACCACGGTTAAAGATTTGATGAAAGCTCATAATAATGCAATTGACAAGGAAATTTAGTTATTTCTGAGATATACATTTTAAAGTAATAACTAGAATTATGACATAACATTATACCAGAAAATATAAGATTTTTAGAAATTTCATGTAATGTCTGAAACATTTATATTAACATATTTCCATACAAATAACCCAAAGAAAGTTTAGTATTAGTTGTTTCTTTTGTTTGTTTTTTTATACTGCAGGTTCTTATTAGTCATCCATTTTATACACATCAGTGTATACATGTCAATCCCAATCGCCCAATTCATCACACCAGCATCCCCACCACACCATGGCTTTCCCCCCTTGGTGCCCATATGTTTGTTCTCTACATCTGTGCCTCAACTTCTGCCCTGCAAACTGGTTCATCTGTACCAATTTCTAGGTTCCACATACATGCGTTAATATACGATATTTGTTTTTCTCTTTCTGACTTACTTCACTCTGTATGCCAGTCTCTAGATCCATGCACATCTCAACAAATGACTCAATTTTGTTCCTTTTTATGGCCGAGTAATATTCCATTGTATATATGTACCAAAACTTCTTTATCTGTTCATCTGTCGATGGGCATTTAGGTGGCTTCCGTGACCTCGCTATTGTAAATAGTGCTGCAATGAACATTGGGATGCATGTGTCTTTTTGAATTATGGTTTTCTCTGGGTATATGCCCAGTAGTGGGATTGCTGGATCATATGGTAATTCTATTTTTAATTTTTTAAGGACCCTCCATACTGTTCTCCATAGTGGCTGTATCAATTTACATTCCCACCAACAGTGCAAGAGGTCCCTTTTCTCCACAACATCTCCAGCATTTGTTGTTTGTAGATTTTCTGTTGATGCCCATTCTGATTGGTGTGAGGTGATACCTCATTATATTTTTGATTTGCATTTCTCTAATAGTTAGTGATGTTGAGCAGCTTTTCATGTGCTTCTTGGACATCTGTATGTCTTCTTTGGAGAAATGTCTATTTAGGTCTTCTGCCCATTTGTGGATTGAGTTGTTTGTTTCTTTAATACTGAGCTGCATGAGCTGTTTCTATATTTAGGAGATTAATCCTTTGCCGTTGATTCATTTGGAAATATTTTCTCCCATTCTGAGGGTTGTCTTTTCGTCTTGTTTATGGTTTCCTTTGCTGTGCAAAAGCTTTGTAGTTTCATTAGGTCCCATTTGTTTATTTTTGGTTTTATTTCCATTACTCTAGGAGGTGGATCACAAAAGATCTTGCTATGATTTATGTCAAACAGTGTTCTTCCTGTGTTTTCCTCTAAGAGTTTTATAGTGTCCAGTCTTACATTTAGGTCTCGAATCCATTTTGAGTTTATTTTTGTGTATGATGTTAGGGAGTGTTCTAATTTCATTCTTTTACATGTAGCTGTCCAGTTTTCCCAGCACCACTTATTGAAGAGACTGTCTTTTCTCCATTGTATATCTTTGCCTCCTTTGTCATAGATTAGTTGACCATACGTGCCTGGGTGCATCTCTGGGCTTTCTATCGTGTTCCATTGATCTATGTTTCTGTTTTTGTGCCAGTACCGTATTGTCTTGATTACTGTAGCTTTGTAGTATAGTCTGAAGTCCAGGAGCCTGATTCCTCCAGCTCCCTTTTTCTTTCTCAAGACTGCTTTGGCTATTTGGGGTCTTTTGTGTTTCCATACAAATTGTGAAAATTTTTGTTCTAGTTCTGTGAAGAATGCCCGTGTTAGTTTGATAGGGATTGCGTTGAATCTGTAGATTGCTTTGGGTAGTAGAGTCATTTTCACAATGTTGATTCTTCCAATCCAAGAATATGGTATATCTCTCCATCTGTTGGTATCATCTTTAATTTCTTTCATCAGTGTCTTACAGTTTTCTGCATACAGGTCTTTTGTCTCCCTAGGTAGGTTTATTCCTAGGTATTTTATTCTTTTTGTTGCAGTGGTAAATGGGAGTGTTTCCATAATTTCTCTTTCAGATTTTTCATCATTAGTGTAATAGGAATGCAAGAGATTTCTGTGCATTAATTTTGTATCCTGCTACTTTACCAAGTTCATTGATTATCTCTAGTAGTTTTCTGGTGGCATTTTTAGGATTATCTGTGTATAGTATCATGTCATCTGCAAATAGTGACAGTTTTACTTGTTCTTTTCCAATTTGTATTCCTTTTATTTCTTTTTCTTCTGTGATTGCCGTGACTAGGACTTCCAAAACTATGTTGAATAATAGTGGTGAGAGTGGACATCCTTGTCTCATTCCTGATCTTAGAGGAAATGCTTTCACTTTTTCACCATTGAGAATGATGTTTGCTCTGGCTTTGTTGTATGCAGCCTTTATTATGTTGAGGTAGGGTCCCTCTCTGCCCACTTTCTGGAGAGTTTTTATCATAAATGGGTGTTGAATTTTGTCAAAAGCTTTCTCTGCATCTATTGAGATGATCATATGGTTTTTATTCTTCAGTTTGTTACTATGGTGTATCACATTGATTGATTTGTGTATATTGAAGAATCCTTGCATCCCTGGGATAAATCCCACTTGATCGTGGTGTATGATCCTTTTAATATGTTGTAGGATTATGTTTGCTAGTATTTTGTTGAGGATTTTTGCATCTATATTTATCAGTGATATTGGTCTGTAATTTTCTTTTTTTGTAGTATCTTTGTCTGGTTTTGGTATCAGGATGATGGTGGCCTCATAGAATGAGTTTGGGAGTGTTCCTTCCTCTGCAATTTTTTGGAAGAGTTTGAGAAGGATGGGTGTTAGCTCTTCTCTAAATGTTTCATAGATTCACCTGTGAAGCCATCTGGTCCTGGACTTTTGTTTGTTGGAAGATTTTTAATCACAGTTTCAATATCATTACTTTTGAATGGTCTGTTCATATTTTCTATTTCTTCCTGGTTCAGTTGTGGAAGGTTATACCTTTCTAAGAATTTGTCCATTTCTTCCAGGCTGTCCTTTTTTTTTGGCATAGAGTTGCTTGTAGTAGTCTCTGAGGATGCTTTGTATTTCTGCGGTGTCTCTTGTAACTTCTCCTTTTTCATTTATAATTTTATTGATTTGAATCCTCTCCCTCTTTTTCTTGATGAGTCTGGCTAATGGTTTATCAATTTTGTTTATCTTCTCAAAGAACCAGCTTTTAGTTTTATTGGTCTTTGCTATCATTTTCTTTGTTTCTATTTCATTTATTTCTGCTCTGATCTTTATGATTTCTTTCCTTTTGCTAACTTTGGGTTTGTTTGTTCTTCTTTCTCTAGTTCCTTTAGGTTTAAGGTGAGATTGTTTACTTGAGATTTTTCTTGAGGTAGGCTTGAACTCCCTCTTAGAACTGCTTTTGCTGCATCCCATAGGTTTTGGATCATTGTGTTTTCATTGTCATTTGTCTCTAGGTATTTTTTGATTTTCTCTTTAATTTCTTCAGTGACCTCTTGGTTATTTAGTAACACATTGTTTAGCCTCCATGTGTTTCTGTTTTTTATGTTTTTTTCCCTGTAATCCATTTCTAAACTCATAGCGTTGTGGTCAGAAAAGATACTTGATATGATTTCAGTTTTCTTAAATTTAGTGAGGCTTGATTTGTGACCCAAGATGTGATCTATCCTGGAGAATGTTCCTTGCACACTTCAGAAGAAAGTGTAATCTGCTGTTTTCAGATGGAATGTCCTATAAATATCAATTAAATCTATTTGGTCTATTGTGTCATTTAAAGCTTGTGTTTCCTTATTTATTTTCATTTTGGATGATCTGTCCATTGATGTAAGTGAGGTGTTAAAGTCCCACACTATTATTGTGTTACTGTCAATTTCCTCTTTTAGAGCTGTTAGCGGTTGCCTTAGGTATTGAGGTGCTCCTATGTTGGGTGCATATATATTTAAAATTGTCATATCTTCTTCTTGGATTGATCCCTTGATCATTATGTAGTGTCCTTCCTTGTCTTTTGTAACATTCTTTATTTTAAAGTCTATTTTCTCTGATATGAATATAGCTACTCCAGCTTTCTTTTGATTTCCATTTGCATGGAATATTTTTTTCCATCCCCTCACTTTCAGTCTGAATGTGTCCCTAGGTCTGAGGTGGGTCTCTTATAGACAGCATATGTATGGGCCTTGTTTTTGTATCCATTCAGCAAGCCTGTGTCTTTTGGTTGGAGCACTTAATCCATTCACGTTTAAGGTGATTATCGATATGTATGTTCCTATGACCATTTTCTTAATCCTTTTGGGTTTGTTTTTGTAGGTCCTTTTCTTCTCTTTTGTTTCCCACTTAGAGAAGTTCCTTTAGCATTCATTGTAGAGCTGGTTTCCTGGTGCTGAATTCTCTTAGCTTTTGCTTGTCTGTAAAGCTTTTGATTTCTCCATCCAATCTGAATGAGATCCTTGCCAGGAAGAGTAATCTTGATTTTAGGTTCTTCCCTTTCTTCACTTTAAGCCTATCATGCCACTCCCTTCTGGCTTATAGTGTTTCTGCTGAGAAATCAGCTGTTAACCTTATGGGAGTTCCCTCGTATGTTATTTGTCATTTTTCCCTTGCTGCTTTCAATAATTTTTCTTTGTCTTTAATTTTTGCCAGTTTGATTATTCTGTGTCTCGGTGTGTTTCTCCTTGGGTTTATCCTGTATGGGACTTGCTGCACTTCCTGGATTTGGTTGGCTATTTCCTTTTACATGTTAGGGAATTTTTTGACTATAATCTCTTCAAATATTTTCTCTGGTCCTTTCTCTCTCTCTTCTCCTTCTGGGACCCCTATTATGCAAATATTGTTGCATTTAATCTTGTCCCAGAGGTCTCTTAGGCTGTCTTCATTTCTTTTCATTCTTTTTTCTATATTCTATTCTGCAGCAGTGAATTCCACCGTTCTGTCTTCCAGGTCACTTATCCGTTCTTCTGCCTCATTTATTCTGCTGTTGATTCCTTCTAGTGTAGTTTTCATTTCAGTTATTGTATTGTTCATCTCTGTTTGTTTGTTCTTTAATTCTTCTAAGCCTTTGTTAAACATTTCTTGCATCTTCTCAATCTTTGCCTCCATTCTTTTTCCGAGGTCCTGTGTCCTCTTCACTATCATTATTCTGAATTCTTTTTCTGGAAGGTTGCCTATCTCCGCTTCATTTAGTTGTTTTTCTGGGCTTTTATCTTGTACCTTCACCTGGTATGTAGGCCTCTGCCTTTTCATCTTATCTATCATTCTTTGAATGTGGTTTTTGTTCCACAGGCTACAGGATTGTAGTTCTTCTTCTGCTGTCTGCCCCCTGGTGGATGAGGCTATCTAAGAGGCTTGATGGGAGGGACTGGTGGTGGGTAGAGCTGGCTGTTGCTCTGGTGGGCAGAGCTCAGTAAAACTTTAATCCACTTGACTGTTGATGGGTGGGTCTGGGTTCCCTCCCTGTTGGTTGTTTGGCCTGAGGCAACCCAATACTGGAGCCTTCCTGGGCTCTTTGGTGGGGCTAATGATGGACTCTGGGAGGGCTCACCCCAAGGAGTACTTCCCAGAACTTCTGCTGCCTGTGTCCTTGTCCCCACAGTGAGACAGAGCCACTCCCCGCCTCTGCAGGAGACCCTCCAACACTAGCAGGTAGGTCCTGTTCAGTCTCCCCTGGGGTCACTGCTCCTTCCCCTGAGTCCCGATGTGCACACTACTTAGTGTGTGCCCTCCAAGAGTGGAGTCTCTGTTTCCCCCAGTCCTGTTGAAGTCCTGCAATCAATTCCCACTAGACTTCAACGTCTGATTCTCTAGGAATTCTTCCTCCTGTTGCCGGACCCCCGGTTGGGAAGCCTGACGTGGGGCTCAGAACCTTCACTGCAGTGGGTGAACTTCTGTGGTATAAGTGTTCGCCAGTCTGTGAGTCACCCACCCACCAGTAAAGGGATTTGATTTTACTGTGATTGCGCCTCTTCTACCATCTCACTGTGGCTTCTTTGTCTTTTATGTGGGGTATCTTTTTTGTTGAGTTCCAGTGTCTTCCTGTCGATGATTGTCCAGCAGCTAGTTGTGATTGCCCAGTCATTTGTTTTCTAGCAAAGAAATACATGTACAAATCCTCAGTGGGCCCTCCTTATCATTTTCCTATGATATATATACTACTTTGGTCCTATGCCTGTCTATTTCTTTGTTTTACTTCCTCACTTTGTAGAAGTACATTCCCAAGTGAATTATTTAGAAAGAGTATGTTGAAATTAAACTTCTGAGTCCTTACATGTCTTAAAGTATGTTTAACATACTTTAATCCTAGTATGTAATGGCTAGAAGTAGAATTAAAGATTAAAAATAATCCTCCCAGGCTTCCCTGGTGGCGTGGTGGTTGAGAGTCCGCCTGCCGATGCAGGGGACGTGGGTTCGTGCCCCGGTCTGGGAAGATCCCACATGCCGTGGAGCGGCTGGGCCCGTGAGCCATGGCCGCTGAGCCTGCGCATCCGGAGCTTGTGATTCGCAGCGGGAGAGGCCACAACAGTGAGAGGCCCGCGTACCGCAAAAAATAAAAAATAATTTTCCCTCAGAATGTAAGGACATTCAGTGTTGCTGATTAGGAGTTTAATGCCAATCTCATTCTTCATCTCTTTTTGAGGATAACTTTTTTTTTTAAGGATCTCTGGGGATTTGAAGTTTCATGAGAATATGTCTAAGCGTGTATATGTTGTTATACGTAGAGTTTGGCAGTGGTTAGACTTATGAAATCTGGAGGCTTGAGTCATTCTTCAGTTCCTAAAATTATCTCCTGCTACTAGTTGAAAATTTTCTCCTCTCTCTTTCTCAGCATTCTCACGGACCCTATTATTCGAATACAAGACTTCTATATTGATCATTTATGTCTGTTTTCCCACTTGTCATTATATATTTTATCTGCTTCCTTTTATAAGGGACTACTTCAATTTTTACTTTTTCAGATACCTTACTAATTTATGCAATTGCAGTTTTATCTTTAAGTGCTTCCCTTGTTCTTCAATTGTTCTTTTTCATAACAGCATATCTGCATTTTAGATAAAATGTTTTCTTGAATCTCTTTGAGATTATTATTTCTGTTCCTGAACTATCTCTGTTTTGTCCAGAGTTGTTTATGTTTATTTTAAACTTGTTTTTCTTCATAATATTGTGTCTCCTTATATATGCTGGGATATTCCTAATTTGCCATTGATATTTATGAAAGTAGTAACTGGTATCAGTTTTCCCTGTGGTTGTGTAAATGGGTCAACTGGGAACTCTGTGTCAGCCACTGTGGGTTAGAGTGTATGGACCGCCAAATCCCACTTAGGGTTAGCATTCCAGAAGATGGCTCATGGTCTCTGTATCTTCCTAAATGACTGTACGTGGGGGACAGTATCTACATTAGAGGGCTTGGCTTTCTCCAGACACATCCCTTTCTTAAGAAAGAATCATCTGAATGTTTTCCCTGGGTTGCTGGCATAGAGGAAAGGTAATTAAGGTGTTGAGCTATAGTCCTGGCCTTCTTAACCAGCTAACATTTTTAAATTTCTTGTTTTCAGTCCTGCCTCTTTTTCCTTCACCATACCTGTTTCTTCAGTGGGGTTCCATTGGGTAGAGTGTCTCCCATCTCTTCTGTGGTAGCCTTCTTTTTGTTTCATTCTTTTAATATGCACCTTTTCTGGAATTTCCCTTTTCTGGAAGTTTACTTAAAATATCTGTTTGTTGACAACTCTCACATCCTCACTTTTTGTTATACATCTATTCACTTTTTTGGATTCTGATACTTGGTAGCATTTTATTTTAAAATACTATTGGACTTACAGAAAAGTTATAAGAATAGCACAGAGTTCCTGTATGCCCTACACACAGCTTCCCCTAATGTTAATACTTACATAACCACAGCACAATTATCAAAATTAAGAAATTAATATTTGTATAATACTGTTAGCTAAGCTATAGATTTTATATGGAACCGAAGTTTTCCCATGAATGTCCTTTTTCTGTTCCAGTATCCAATCCAGAGCCTCACGTTGCACTTAGATGTCATGTCTCCTTAGTCTCCTCCAACCTGTAGCAAGTCCTTAGTCTTTCCTGACCATGACTTTTAAAGTGTACTGGTCAGTTTATTTTGTAAATATCCCTCAATTTGGGTTTGTTTGATATATTCTCATTATTAGATTTGAGGTTGTATGTTTTTAGCAAGAATACTACAGAACTGATCTGACTATCTCAGGGAGTAGTGAGGTTAATATGTCTTATCACTAGAGATGTAAACCTTGATCACTTTATTACAACAATATCTTGGTCAAGTGATTATTTTCTATTTCCCTCATTTCTTCTATACTTATTAGTTGAAAGTTTTCCTTGGGCAGAGCTATTTCTTCTTTTCTGTATTTATTCTATTATTTTTTAATCTCTGTAAGGATTCATAGATACTTACTTGACTCTCTGGCTTATAATCCAGTAGTATCATTGTTTATTTTGCTCCTCAGATTGTCACAGCTTTGGCCATTGGGAGCTCTTTCACCTTGCCTTATATGCCCTACTGACATGCCCCTGTCTCTTTGAGCCTTTCATTGTTTTTTGTCACCAGAATATATTCCAGAAATACTTTGTATTTTCCCTGACACAGGCCTGGAATCAACCACTTCTCCAGGGATCCCTGGATCCTTTTTTGTTGTTGTTTTTAACATTTTTATGGGAGTATAATTGCTTTACAATGGTGTGTTAGTTTCTGCTTTATAACAAAGTGATTCAGTTATACATATACATATACCCCCATATGTCTTCCCTCTTGCATCTCCCTCCCTCCCACCCTCCATATCCCACCCTTCTAGCTGGTCACAAAGCATTGAACTGATCTCTCTGTGCTATGTGACTCTTTCGCACTAACTATCCATTTTACATTTGGTAGTGTATATATGTCCATATATACACTAGAACTCTCTCACTTTGTCCCAGCTTATCCATCGCCCTCTGCATGTCCTCAAGTCCATTGTCTAGTAGGTCTGCGTCTTTATTCCCATCTTGCCCCTAGGTTCTTCATGACTTTTTTTTTTTTTTTTTTTTAGATTCCATATATATGTGTTAGCATACAGTATTTGTTTTTCTCTGTCTGACTTACTTCACTCTGTATGACAAACTCGAGGTCCATCCACCTCACTAGAAATAACTCAATTTCGTTTCCTTTTATGGCAGGGTAATATTCCATTCTGTATATGTGCCACATCTTCTTTATCCATTCATCTGTTGATGGACACTTAGGTTGCTTCCACGTCCTGGCTATTGTAAATACAGCTGCAATGAACATTGTGGTACATGACTCTTTTTCAATTATGGTTTTCTCAGGGTATATGCTCAGTAGTGGGATTGCTGGGTCATATGGTAGTTATATATTTAGTTTTTTAAGGTACCTCCATACTGTTCTCCAGGTGGGTGTATCAATTTACATTCCCACCAACAGTGTATGAGGGTTCCCTTTTCTCCACACCCTCTCCAGCATTTATTGTTTGTAGATTTTTTGATGATGGCCCCTCTGACTGGTGTGAGATGATATCGCATTGTAGTTTTGATTTGCATTTCTCCAGTGATTAGTGATATTGAGCATTCTTTCATGTGTTTGTTGGCAATCTATATACCTTCTTTGGAGAAATGTCTATTTAGGTCTTCTGCCCATTTTTGGATTGGGTTGTTTGTTTTTTTGGTATTGAGCTGCATAAGCTGCTTGTAAATTTTGGAGATTAATCCTTTGTCAGTTGCTTCATTTGCAAATACTTTCTCCCATTCTGAGCATTGTCTTTTCATCTTGTTTATGGTTTCCTTTGCTGTGAAAAAGCTTTTTAAGTTTCATTAGGTCCCATTTGTTTATATTTGTTTTTATTTCCATTTCTCTAGGAGGTGGATCATAAAGGATCTGTGATTTATGTCATAGAGTGTTATGTCTATGTTCTCCTCTAAGAGCTTGACAGTGTCTGGCTTTACATTTAGGTCTTTAATCCATTTTGAGTTTATTTTTCTGTATGGTGTTAGGGAGTGTTCTAATTTCATTCTTTTACATGTAGCTGTCCAGTTTTCCCAGCACCACTTATTGAAGAGGCTGTCTTTTCTCGACTATATATTCTTGCCTCCTTTATCAAAGATAAGGTGACCATATGTGCGTAGGTTTATCTCTGGGCTTCCTGTTGATCTATGTTTCTGTTTGATCTATATTTCTGTTTCTGTGCCTGTACAATGCTGTCTTGATTACTGTAGCTTTGTAGTATAGTCTGAAGTCCAGGAGCCTGATTCCTCCAGCTCCCTTTTTCTTTCTCAAGACTGCTTTGGCTATTTGGGGTCTTTTGTGTTGCCATACAAATTGTGAAAATTTTTGTTCTAGTTCTGTGAAGAATGCCCGTGTTAGTTTGATAGGGATTGCGTTGAATCTGTAGATTGCTTTGGGTAGTATAGTCATTTTCATAATGTTGATTCTTCCAATCCAAGAACATGGTATATCTCTCCATCTGTTTGTATCATCTTTAATTTCTTGCATCAGTGTCTTAATAGTATTCTGCATACAGGTCTTTTGTCTCCTTAGGTAGGTTGATTCCTAGCTTTATTCGTTTTGTTGCAGTGGTAAATGGGAATGTTTTCTTAATTTCACTTTCAGATTTTTCATCATTAGTATATAGGAATGCAAGAGAATTCTGTGGATTAATTTTGTATCCTGCTACTTTACCAAGTTCATTGATTATCTCTAGTAGTTTTCTGGTGGCATCTTTAGGATTCTGTATGTATAGTATCATGTCATCTGCAAACAGTGACAGCTTTACTTCTTCTTTTCCGATTTGGATTCCATTTATTTCTTTTTCTTCTCTGATTGCTGTGGCTAAGCCTTCCAAAACTATGTTGAATAATACTGGTGAGAGTAGGCAGCCTTGTCCTGTTCCTGATCTTAGTGGAAATGCTTTCAGTTTTTCACCATTGAGGACAATGTTGGCTGTGGGTTTGTCATATATGGCCTTTATTATGTTGAGGAAAGTTCCTTCTATGCCTACTTCTGGAGGGTTTTTATCATAAATGGGTGTTGAATTTTGTCAAAAGCTTTCTCTGCATCTATTGAGATGATCATATGGTTTTTCTACTTCAGTTTGTTAATATGGCGTATCACATTGATTGATTTGCGTATACTGAAGAATCCTTGCATTCCTGGGATAAACCCCACTTGATCATATTGTATGATCCTTTTAATGTGCTGTTGGAATCTGTTTGCTAGCATTTTGTTGAGGACTTTTGCATCTGTGTTCATCAGTGATATTGGCCTGTAGTTTTCTTTCTTTGTGACATCTTTGTATGGTTTGGTATCAGGGTGATGGTGGCCTTGTAGAATGAGTTTGGGAGTGTTCCTCCCTCTGCTACATTTTGGAAGAGTTTGAGAAGATTAGTTGTTAGCTCTTCTCTAAATGTTTGATAGATTCGCCTGTGAAGCCGTCTGGTCCTGGGCTTTTGTTTGCTGGAAGATGTTTAATCACAGTCTCAATTTCAGTGCTTGTGATTTGTCTGTTTATATATTTTATTTCTTCCTTCAGCCTTGGTAGTTGTGCATTTCTAAGGATTTGTCCATTTCTTCGAGGTTGTCCATTTTTTTGGCATATCGTTGCTTGTAGTAATCTCTCATGATCCTTTGTATTTTTGCAGTGTCACTTGTTACTTCCCCTTTTTCGTTTCTAATTCTATTGCTTTGAGTCCTCTCCCTCTTTTTCTTGATGAGTCTGGCTAATGGTTTATCAATATTGTTTATCTTCTCAAAGAACCAACTTTTAGTTTTATTGATCTTTGCTATCATTTCCTTCATTTCTTTTTCATTTATTTCTGATCTGATCTTTGTGATTTCTTTCCTTTTGCTAACTTTGGGGTTTTCTTGTTCTTCTTTCTCTGATTGCTTTAGATGTAAGGTTAGGTTGTTTATTTGAGATGTTACTTGTTTCTTAAGGTAGGATTGCATTGCTATACACTTCCCTTTTAGAACTGCTTTTGCTGCATTCCGTAAGTTTTGGGTCATCGTGTTTTCATTGTCATTTGTTTCTAGGTATTCTTTTGATTTCCTCTTTGGTTTCTTCAGTGATCTCTTGGTTATTAAGTAGTGTATTGTTTAGCCTCCATGTGTTTGTATTTTTTACACATTTTTTCCTGTAATTGATATCTAGTCTCATAGTGTTGCGGTCAGAAAAGATACTTGATACAATTTCAATTTTCTTAAATTTACCAAGGCTTGATTTGTGACCCAAGATATGATCTATCCTGGAGAATGTTCCATGAACACTTGAGAAGAATGTGTATTCTGTTGTTTTTGGATGGAATGTCTTATAAATAATAATTAAGTCCATCTTGTTTAATGTATCATTTAACGCTTGTGTTTCCTTGTTTATTTTCATTTTGGATGATCTGTCCATTGGTGAAAGTGGGGTGTTAAAGTCCCCTACTATGATTGTGTTACTGTTGATTTCCCCTTTTATGGCTGTTAGTATTTGCCTTATATATTTAAGTGCTCCTATGTTGTGTGCATAAATATTTACAATTGTTATATCTTCTTCTTGGGCTGATCCCTTGATCATTATGTAGTGTCCTTCTTTGTCTCTTGTAATAGTCTTTGTTTTATAGTCTATTTTGTCTGATATGAGAATTGCTACTCCAGCTTTCTTTTGATTTCCATTTGCATGGAATATCTTTTTCCATCCCTTCACTTTCAGTCTGTATGTGTCCCTAGGTCTGAAGTGGGTCTCTTGTAGACAGCATATATACAGGTGTTGTTTTGTATCCATTCAGCCAGTCTGTGTCTTTTGGTTGGAGCATTTAATCCATTTACATTTAAGGTAATTATCGATATGTATGTTCCTATTACCGTTTTCTTAATTGTTTTGGGTTTGTTATTGTAGGTCTTCTCCTCCTCTTGTATTTCCTGCCTAGAGAAGTTCCTTTAGAATTTGTTGTAAAGCTGGTTTGCTTGTGCTGAATTCTCTCAGCTTTTGCTTGTCTGTAAAGGTTTTAATTTCTCCATCAAATCTAAATGAGATCCTTGCTGGGTAGAGTAATCTTAGTTGTTGATTTTTCCCTTTCATCACTTGAAATCTGTCCTGCCACTAGCTTCTTTTGTTTGTTTGTTTTTTGAGTATGCGGGCCACTCACTGTTGTGGCCTCTCCCATTGCAGAGCACAGGCTCCGGACGCGCAGGCTCATTGGCCATGGCTCACGGGCCCAGCCGCTCTGCGGCATGTGGGGTCTTCCCGGACCGGGGCACAAACCCATATCCCCTGCATCGGCAGGCAGACTCTTAACCACTGTGCCACCAGGGAAGCCCTGCCACTCCCTTCTTGCTTGCAAAGTTTCTGCTGAAAGATCAGCTGTTAAACTTATGGGGATTCCCTTGTATGTTATTTGGCCTTTTTCCCTTGCTGCTTTTAATATTTTTTCTTTTTACTTACTTTTTGATAGTTTGGTTAATATTTGTCTTGGTGTGTTTCTCCTTGTATTTATCCTGTATGGGTCTCTCTGTGCTTCCTGGACTTGATTAACTATTTCCTTTCCCATATTAGGGAACTTTTCAACTATAATCTCTTCAAATATTTTCTCTGACCCTTTCTTTTTCTCTTCTTCTGGGACCCCTATAATTTGCATGTTGGTGCATTTAATGTTGTCCCAGCGGTCTCTGAGACTTTCCTCAATTCTTTTCATTCTTTTTTCTTTATTCTACTCTGCAGTAGTTATTTCCACTATTTTATCTTCCAGGTCACTTATTCCTTTTTTCTGCTTCAGTTATTCTGCTATTGATCCCTTCTAGAGAATTTTTAATTTCATTTATTTTGTTGTTCATCATCGTTTGTTTTCTCTTTAGTTCTTCTAGGTCCTTGTTAAATGTTTCTTGTATTTTCTCCGTTCTATTTCCAAGATTTGGGGTCATTTTTACTATCATTATTCTGAATTCTTTTTCAGGTAGACTGCCTATTTCCTTTTCATTTGTTAGGTCTGGTGTGTTTTTACCTTGCTCCTTCATCTGTTTTGTGTTTCTTTGTCTTCTCATTTTGCTTAACTTACTGTGTTTGGGGTCTCCTTTTCGCAGGCTGCAGGTTCGTAGTTTCTGGTTTTTTGTGTCTGTTCCCAGTGGCTAAGATTGATTCAGTGGGTTTTGTAGGCTTCCTAGTGGAGGGAACTAGTGTCTTTGTTCTGGCTCATGAGGCTGGATCTTGTCTTTGTGGTGGGCAGGCCCATGTCTGGTGGTGTGTTTTGGGGTGTCTGTGACCTTATTATGATTTTAGGCAGCCTCTCTGCTAATGGATGGGGTTGTGTTCCTGTCTTGCTACTTGTTGGGCATAGGGTGTCCAGCACTGTAGCTTGCTGGTCATTGTGTGGAGCTGAGTCATGGTGTTGAGATGGAGATCTCTGGGAGATGTTCGCCATTTGATATTATATGGAGCTGGGAGGTCTCTGGTGGACCAGTGTCCTGAACTTGCCTCTCCCACCTCAGAGGCACAGCCCTGACACCTGGCTGGAGCGCAAAGAGCCTGTTATCTACACAGCTCAGACTTTTGGGAGGTCTGAGGTCTTCTGCAAGCTTTCAGTAGGTTTTCTGTAGGAGTTGTTCCCCATGTAGATGTATTTCTGATGTATTTGTTTTGAGGAAGGTGATCTCCATGTCTCACTCCTCCGCCATCTTGAAGCTCCTCCCCTGGATCCTTTTTTTGCAGATTGATGCTAACTGTGCTGTTTGCTACTGCGCTGTCATTGCTTTTAGGAAATGCGTAATAACCCATACATACACACATATCTAAAGGTTTTTCTGAGTCTGTTTACCTGGTATATATTTAAAGCCATGAGTTCATTTTTTTTTTTTTTGCGGTACTCAGGCCTCTCACTGTTGTGGCCTCTCCCGTTGTGGAGCACAGGCTCCGGACACGCAGGCTCAGCGGCCATGGCTCACAGGCCCAGCCGCTCCGCGGCATGTGGGATCTTCCCGGACTGGGGCACGAACCCGTGACCCCTGCATCGGCAGGTGGATTCTCAACCACTGCGCCACCAGGGAAGCCCCCATATGTATATTTTTATAATTTTCTTCCAGTGGGATATTGGGAAATAATGAGGGACTGACACATATGCTTTGTTTGCTGTCTTTTACCATAAAATCCAATAATTCAGATAAAATATTGAATAAACGCCTTTGAGGATTTGTTCTATTTAAGAAAAATTATATTATTTTCCCCACTCAGTACGCCCAATATATTTTCAGTCTTTCAAACATGATTAGATCTTTTGAATAAAAATCAGTCTAGACTAACATAAAAAGAAGAGTACAAACACTTCCACGTACATTGCTAAAATACTTGCCACAATAAGGAGATCTGTGGAGTCTTAGTCTCATCAGTTTATCAGAGAACTGAGGATTAAAGAGTTTGATACTAACAATGGGAAAATAAATTTCAGTTCAAAATTTAGCACATCATTAAGCCAAACAGTATTTGCAAAATGGTAGACACTGAATCCATACTTGTTAAAATGCCTCTATGAACCTTATCAATATCACCACCAATAAGCACCTGTTATCATAGAGTTCTTCAATACCCAGAATCTATTGTAGCATAGCATTACACAACTCTTATAATTGTGCATCATTGACTCATTCAACAAACAGCTACTACTCGGACACAATTCTAAGCATGTATATTTTTAAATGGAAGGAGTTTATCAAGTAATGTATTTTTTTTCAAATTTTCCACTTTTCCTTATTTTTTGGAGTGAATTCAAGTGTATAGGATTAGTCTTGTGAAATAGAGCATTTTGAAAGTCTGTGTGAAATTGTAAAATCCATGTTTGTATATTCAGGAATAACATACATAACAAATGTGGTATTTGCTTCAGACAGAAACTAGTGGATTCTGTATATTTGGAGATATGTGGCGTATCTCCAAATAAACATATTTCCTCTGTAAGTGGGTAAGGTCTTTATTAACAAAATAGTTGCATTGGAATTAAAACCTACTCCAGTCCATATCAAATTTCCAATTGCAGACCAAATTTCTATTTTGTTCTAAGGTTAGATCTTTTTTTTTAATTATGGCAAAAATGGACATTTATAAAAATGTTTTGTTGGAGGGAATGGTTTGTGTCTCATTCTCTTTTTTAGTTTATGCCTTCATTTTGATGGAGGCATCCAATACCTTCCTTTGATAATGTTTGTGAGAGATAATATCTTTTTGTTTGATATTTTAAATATCTGAAACTCTATCTCAGTTTTGCAGCTTGGATGTATATGAGATTATAATTTTTTAAATATTTTCCTTAGACTTTCCTTCATAACATAATTTCCTAAATGGGTCCTTCAGGTTTCTTGCCTATTTTTCACATCTCCGTTTTGTGTTGTACTTTCTGAAAGAATTTGTCAACTTTATCTTCTAAAAAGTCTATTACACATTTTGTTTGCTGTTTCTTCTTTTTCTTAATAGCACCCTCTTTTCATTTCATAGATGTATTATGTCTTTGAGGATAATCAAAATTTCTGTAATTATAGTCTCTTCCCTGCATTTTCTCTTGTTTGCAGAGTTCCCTTTCATTTATTCATTTGTTTGCATGTTACTTTTCTTGTCTTTCATGCTAGAAACTTTCTTCACACAGTCTATCATATTTGAGAAAGGGGCATTGAAAAGATAAGTGAGAGCTCTGTATAACTGAGGGGGCCTTTTTGACTGGTGAATTCACTATAGGAAAATAGAGGAAAAAACCTGACTGTTGGTCTGAGTGACTCAGAAATGTCAGTCTCTCTAGGTATTTTCTCTTTGGCCAGTTTGTTCCTCCAGGAAGACAGAGAAAAGTCAGCTTGCTTTTTGTGGCTCCCTCTCTGCAGATTTACACTTATGCTTCAGCTTTCCCCTCTGTACATCATCTGTAAATTTCCCATATTCTAAAATTATGTTTGCAGACCTTGTCTCCTGTTCTATCTTTGTCTTTCAAAAATATATACATATATATTTTATATCCATATGTAGAGAGAAGCCTTTATGGAGAAGGTAGTAAGTGAGCTGTGCCTTGAAGGATGTTTACCCTTCAATTAATCTTACAAGTATAGATTGACTGGGGAGAAAGAAGAGTAGGGGAGGAAATCTTCCAAAGAGAGGGAAAGGAGGTGGAAAACTATAATGCATGGTTACTGTAATGCATATGACTGAAGGGACAGCATTGCTTAATCATCTACCTCCATATTTTCCTAAGAGTAGTGTTTGTTCTCTAAGATTGTACATAGGATTAATCAAGCTAAATAGATGGAGTACCTTGGTAAAACACTCTTGATTCTTTGAGACAATTTATTCCAACATCTAATATTCCAACAACATACATAACATGGCTATTTCACACATATGAAAAGTAGTGACTTCATAACATGTGACACTTTTGTAAAAAATTATTGGTATTATTAGGAAGGAACAGTATTGAATATCTCTCCTGATAATGTAGCTGTATTAGAGATTCTTAATTTTACTGAAGAGTAAAATAATGAAGTGGTACATGGTAAACAAAATTAAATTTTCACTTTCACAGATGGGCCAATTCAGGTATAAGTAGCTTTCCAAATGTTGGCAAGGCTATCGTGGAAGTCACTTACATGTACATTTATGATTTTGAAGGATTGAACTTTTATACTTTTATGACAGTAGTACAGTTATGAAAGATATTTAATTCATTTTTATCTCTATGTAGGTAAGTTTCAAATAAGTATTTTTTTAATTTTATAACGTGAACAACTTCTTGTTTATATGCAAAAAGATTTAAGTATAAAACTAATATGTGGTCATTGTAAAAAATATGGGAAATTTGCAAATATACAAAAGTTAGAAGAACTTAATTATGTCATCGTTCAAGGATAGCTATTTTAATATTTGGTCTAGTTTCTCCCAAACACACAAAAGAGAACTTACTAATTTTTAAATTCACGGTAGTGTGAACTATTCCCATTTCATTAAATAGTCTTTGAAATTTTGAATTTAAATGATGGCACACTGGTCTTGAAGCCTGCACCAAAAAACCATTTGGTTTTATAAAGCCCAGTAGCATCCACTAGTCATTCTCTCTCACATCCAGCTCTGAGGAGGAAGGGGTTAGGGAAGGCTGAGAAGGCTGAGAAGGCTGAGGAGGTAAGTGCTGAAGTGTCTGAGTGGGACCAGCAGGGGCTGCTGTCAGGGATGAGACTGCCACATTCCTGGTGTCTCTGACCTTGGACTCACTTAACATTATAATCTGGATTCTATTAAAGGAATTTCGTGTTTTTCCTTTGCAAGAGTCACCCCCTACCACGACAAACATTTTAAAATGTTTCTTAAAAAAAGTTGGAAAAGCAACTTTTTCCCAAAAGAAATTTATAGTTCAAATTTACACCAAGTTCTCACTAACTGGAGCAAGCCGGGTTTTCACTAAAGCTTCGACTTTCCTCTGTAAAACATTAGTCACTCCCTTGGAAGAAGCAGTTTTTTATAGGCAGTGGGATAAAACAGCCACAGATGTTCATGTAATATGACGGGCTTTAGAATGTACCTGCAAAGCATTTTTTTTTTTAATTTGGAGAAAAAAAGACTGAATTGGGATGCTAAAATAACAGTGATTCAGTATTAAGAAAATAATAAGTTTTTGGTCCATTCAAATAGTGTTTTCTTTTCCCCTTTTCTTTATTCTTGGGATGTTCTTGAGGTTGTACCAAGTCATTTTCACTGCACAATTTTTAAAGGTATTTGCCATTCCCATGGGTAACTGGTTGCCTTTTTACCGTGCAGGACTATAGTGAAGCCTGTGGCCAAAGAGTTTGATCCAGACATGGTCCTGGTTTCTGCTGGATTTGATGCATTAGAAGGCCACGCCCCTCCTCTGGGGGGCTACAAAGTGACAGCAAAATGTAAGTAATAGACAGCATTTTTTACATGTGAATAGTAACTTAGGTGAGACTTTCAGAAATGATTTTAGATGGTGTTCACTGCTTTGTCAGATTCATTCCTCTGTAGAAATTGGCCTTTAAGAAAAACAAAGTTAAATCGTTGCCTTTGGTGGGCTTGAAGGGACATTTCAGAACCTTTGGTTTTTCAGGAGTTGTGTTTTGCTATTTAAAGGCAGAAGTGATAGGGCTTCTGTTTAAAATATGTTAAATGACTTGAGAGGTCTAGAAAAGCTACTGGGCTTTTGCAAATAGAATGGAAGTCACTGCATTTATTTCATTGTATATGGGGTAGAAATAGCAGTCTCCCAATAATGCTATGCTCTTCTAGGTTTTAATACAAAAGTGTAGTTCCCCTTGCTCAGAGGTTCTGTACATGCCTATGGGCAATGATCAGGATCTCTACTGGTATTCTGTTGTTCTGCAAAGGTTAACCTTTTGGCTGTATTCCTTAGCAGCTAGACGCCAAATGAACAAATGAATTTTGTGTCATATTGTATTTCAATAACATGACCTAATGGAATCTGGTATAAAGAGTCTTTCTTTAAGAAGAATTTCCGTGCTCTCCAAGTATGAAAACAAGGCATATGTATAGTCCACACATGCAGATGTATGCTGGCACTCTGGATTTATATTTTTTAAAAAAGATGAAGGAAAAAAAGCAAAATTACACCAAGAATAGTATCCACTATTGTGTATTTTAGTGGGGGTGGAAAAGAAACAAACTGAAAACAACCCAAATAGTTTTAAGTGAGAGAGATGTGTTTGGAGCTAATGTGTTTTATTAATTTGAAAAGAACCAAAGAACCAGTATTATGCCAGCCTTTGTTTTAAATTGGCTTTACATGTGACAGAGTTTTCTGCACTTTAATTCTTCTAGTAACGTTGTTAGGTAGTAGCTATTTTTAACATCTGTTATTTACTCAGCGTTCTTGGTGCCTTGTTGTCTATTGAAAATATATTGAAAGAGGCAGCTCTACAAACACAAACAAAGCATAATTCACAATTTTGGTAAAATTGAATAGAGAGGTGTTTGTTCACATCACATATCTTTATTATCCTTTTTCTTTGTGGAATCCCCCTCACATGGAAGTCAGTCTTTTCACTGCAGATAAACCTCATTTGGGTCAAGACTGGTGAATAGTTTACTCTAAATAAAGGGGAAAAAAATGCTTGTACCCTAAATTGAGAAAAACCCAAACAATAGAAAACACATGGAGCAAAGATGGAAATCTAGAAAAGGTGTCCTTTGCCATTAAATCCAAGAATCTCCCTCAGAGGGAGGAATGTCTATATTTGGGCCTTTCTCCCTGCCAAGGGGAAAAGTTGTAACAAGTCTGAACTAGCTGGAAGGAACTAATCTTTTTGTTTGCTTGTTTATTTGTTCATGTTTTGCCAAGTCAAATTCAAACTCAAATCTCAAATGTCATCTTGGAAGTTTCTACCTCTTGTTAGCTTTAATACAATGCACCAAGACCTTCTTTATGTTGTGTTTCCTTTATAATTTGGGGGGATGCTCTTCGTTGTTTTCTATCCCAGGATAAGTTTATCTATAATTTCTCCAGTCCCCCCCCCATCTATTACTTCTCTTCTTTGTCTTTTCTATTCAACAGAACATTGCTTCCTTACTAGCTGACTTGTTTCCTAAGAAAAACACAGATACAAATTTTAAAAATTGACCCTTTGTTGAGTATATGCAGTTTAATAAGGAAAAGAAACACAATGAGGAGAGGCAATCTTAGAACCCAAAGAGGCTGTGGTAAAGGCTATCTAAAACAGTTCACGTATTTCATAGATGAGAAAATGAATTTACCTTCTGAAAATTTTACCATCTGAAATATTTGGGGTTAAAACCCAAGTGCTTATCCTGAATTTGTAGTTAGATGAAATTGCATAAGCTTTTACTGGATGTTTTCCACAAAGAAAAACGTTTCATAAAATGCATGAGAATAGGGGCTTCCCTGGTGGCACAGTGGTTGAGAGTCTGCCTGCCAATGCAGGGGACGTGGGTTCGTGCCACGGTCCAGGAAGATCCCACATGCCGCGGAGAGGCTGGGCCTGTGAGCCATGGCTGCTGAGCCTGCGCGTCTGGAGCCTGTGCTCCGCAACGGGAGAGGCCACAGCAGTGAGAGGCCCGCGTACCGCAAAAAAAAAAAATTTTTTAAAATGCATGAGAATAGAGAACTTGTGTGCACACTACAGAGGCCATTTTGGTGCCCAAGACCCTTAACCACAAGCAGTCTGTGACAGACACCGACTAGTTCCATGCTACTTAAATGAAAAACAGCGGGACATCATATATGAGCAACTTTTTGTATAGATCATCTCATACAGGTCTCAGTTTGCCAGCTATATTTTCTAGAGATGCTGCCATCCTAACTGGGTAGAGGTTAGGATTACTGGACCACTGTATAGTTATTCCCCAAACAGCACACACCTGGGTCTCTTTTGTTTCCTTTCTAACCACCTGTCAAATGCATTTATATTGCTTTGGTCTGGACAGACAATTAATATTGGTCCTTCACTGTCCTATACCAGAAGTCATTCTCCATTTGAGGGGAGGCCCAAAATGAGGCTAGAAATGGGCTAAAACCTCAAGTAAAAAGCAGGTTGAAATGAAAGAAACACACTTCTTTCCCATTCCTGCAAAACCCACCCTTGCCCGAAGTAGAATGTTTAAGGATTTTAGAGAGTAGTTTGGAGGATACTGTCTTGTCAGAGATGCCAAAATTTTGTCTTAGCACATTGAATAAATCCTCTAAAAAACTTTTGTTTGATAGTTCTGAAAGGAAAAGATAAGTCAAAATGAAAGTGTTTTTTTTTTGTTTTTAAACATCTGATTAATTCCCTGATTTTTTTTTTTTTTAAGTATTGGTTGATACTTTGACAAAAGTCTCAGCTCACATATAGAGGTAATTTAAAATTAAAGTTGATTCTTGGCTAGTAGTATTTTCCTTCCTCTTTTCTCCTCTCATCTCTTCACATATTGAACGTTCTTTGCTGTGAGAGTAGAATACAAATATTCAGATTTGTTTGTGCTGAAGTTTTAAATAAATTAGCTGAATTAGTTGTTTGAAACCTATGCTGTTCTTCCAATTAACCACCAGGATTAAGGCCCAAGCTGAATGGAATGAGTATCTTTGTGTCCTACCCTAAACCTTACATCAAACTTTACCTTAAAGTTATCAGCTTATCTTTTTAAATACTCTTGTTTGGATCTTGGAACTGTCTTCAGGTTACAGTTTAAGAAGTTTGGCATAAAACAACTAAGTGCCATGTTCAAACAGTAAAATTGAGTGAAATGGATTCACCGTATTGCAGCACCCCCTGGCTTAACAGTGTTGTCACCATTTAAAAAAAAGTTTTAGTTCAAATTCATTTTACAACAAAACGTATTTTTTCTTTCTTTTCAATACATGTATATATTTTCTGTTTTCCATGGCTTCAGGTAGTGAACTCATATGTGCAAATTGCTTTTATCGTGTGAGTAAGAACTTTCCTTTGTTTGGAATAATGCAAAAATCATTGTGAGATGATAGCCATGTGTGATTAAAAAAAAACAAACACATGCTCTTTTTATAAACAGAGAGTAGTTTTATAGTCCTTGAGATAGAAACCACTTCCCTCAGCCAATACACAAGTGTTATTTTGACAAACAAAGAATAGATAATAGTTGGGGAAAAAATCAAATAACATGTCTTAGAGTATTGAATTACCATCTTCTCCTTGATAGAATGTTTTATTCTTTTTAGTGACCCTCTCATTCCTTTTTCACTTGTGGAATGTCTGTCAGGGAGATACACTATTGTGGGGCAGATACCTGTCTAAATGAATTGGTACTTAGCTGTGAGTTAATCTCAGGGAAGGACAAAAATTCCTTCATTGGTTAATTCTCCAGAAATAAGTCTCTAAGAAGTTGAGTGCTAAGCCAGTCAACAAATCAGTGCCAGGAAACAAGTTCGTTAAACATATGAGGCTATGCTGATCTACTTCATCTGCTAATGATGGATGTTTGTGCTTCTCTTGTGCGTATTCAGGAGGGTCTGTTTCACAATGTCCTCTGCCTATGCATTTTATTTGTCCATAGAATTGAAGGCAGACTGAGCCAGAAGTATAAGTAGATTTTCATTTTTACTTGTTCTTCCCTCACTAATGATTCTGCTTTTACCTTAAAATGTCCATGGCTGTCTGAGGTCTCTAATTTTCTCCCCATTATCAAAGCCTGTAAAGGACTTGATCATATTCACTGTGTGTTTTATTACCTGATTATACTTTTTTAAATGAGTACATTCCAGCTAGTGTGTTAGTTCTGTTTGGCAGTTGAATCTTTTATTATTTTTCTGCAATTGTGGCAACAATGCTTTGTCTTCTCATAATAGAATTTCAGGCCGCAGCAAACAGGTGTGGAGAAAAGAAGTGTCTGGAACACACCTACCAAATGTCACTTCATGAAAGATCAACCTTAAACTTGAACTGCTTCTGTTCTTTTATATTAGGGTGGAAATTGGGGGAATATCATGCTGGTTGATTATTCAAAGTATCCTCCCATCCATCTACCATCAGATTAACCTCTGTTATATACTTGTGTGCTGTGTCCTCAGAAGCTGGACCAGCACCTGGCACATAGTCTAAGTAACTTTATTATTTCTTTTTAATGAGTAAAGGTAAAATGAACCCATGATTTCTTAGCTAACTCAGACCCTTTCTTCCAGTATATTTGATGCTACTTGAATTGGGAGTTCATGATTATTTTTGCTTTTGCTATCCCTCTATCACTGCTACTTATTTCCAGGTCTTAGACTACATATTCATAACTCCTATAATATTTTAATGAACACAAACCTGTGTTTCTGACAATGGTCACTTATTCAATATTTCCTTTAATAGAAATATTATTGAAAATATTGTAAATATTAAATGGGAAGTAATGATTTCCTTAATAATGGGCCTTGGGCAGAAGCACTGAGTATTAAAAACTGCTAGAATCTAGATGGTGAGAAAACTCATTTCATCTCTCCTCAGAAAAACAGGACAGGGGGAGAGTGACTCCTTTAAATAATATACCTGAAATAAGTGTGAAAAAATATGGGAGAGTGCAGAAGAGCTCGTTTGGGGGGGTCAGAAGCTCTATGTTTAAATCTCAACTTTGTTCCTAATTAATTTTGTAATCAAGTTAGTTTCTTAATCAGCCAAAAAAAAAAAAAAGTAGGAGAGTAGGGAAATAATAATTATACCTACAACTTAAGGAATAAATGATTAAGCATTGTGAGGTAATAGTTTTGAATTTTATTGTGGATATCATTTCAACAATTCTAAACATTCAACAGAAGTCTGAGATTTTAGATGAGGTATTTGAACACAAAATACACAACGCAAATGTAAGAAGAATTTTATACTCTTATTTGAACAAAATGGTCAGAATGGTCCTAGGAAGCTATTCAGGATTCTAGGTGAATAAAAAGCATATGTCCATTCAGTTAAAAGTCAGGTTAGGAGGAGAAGTACCTTTGTCTCACATTTTCATATCCACATGCATTCTCACATTGTAATTAGTCTGGGGCAATTGGAATAAATTACAATTCTTTTTTAAAAACTGAGACATCATTATTTTGTAGTGAGGATAACTCAGGCACTGCCTGCCTAAAAACTCTGCAGTTTGTCTTGGTATATTGAGGTGTGCTTGGATCTTGACATTATTAATATGCTGATGCAGAAGAAATTATCCAGTGGTGCATTTTTAGCAACTGAACTATCTGAAACACAGTTAAGAATCAGAAAACAAACAGAAGAACTTCTGAAATGCAAAAATTGATGCAGAAGGTCCACTTATAAATGTATAGACATACCTTCTTGCCCTTACTGAGATTCTGCTTAATTCCTTATGTATATAACTAGCATACTTGATTATCTAATTTTCCAACTGATGCAAATTTAAGCAGTAGTTTGGAAGTAGAGGTAGATGAATGGATGGTGGGCATATTTCTGTCTCAGACGTTCTTAAATTTGAGTTTGCAGGCCTCCTGGGAATCCATGGATAGAATTCATGGGGCTCATGAACTTGGATGGGAAAAAATTGCATTATTTTTACTAATCCTGCCGCTTATTAGCTGTATGAATTTAGGAATGTATTTTCTCCCGTTATAAGTATAGGCAACAAACCATAGCTATATCAGTAAAATAGGTAGCCTTGTCACCAATAGAAATGGCAGCTATTTTCATATCACTTTACTGTTGTGTAGATATTTCCAATGATCAGTTATTCTCACCATTACTTTGAAGTGATGATATATGTCAGACCAGCTGCTCAATTAGTTTTTTGATGCAGTAATATAGAATTAGATGTATTACACCATGGCTTTCCTCCATATTTTGGTAGCTCCTTTCTATAGTAGTTTATTTTGTTTTCTGTGTACTTTATTGTGTACATTTTAAAACATTCTGAGAAGGGGTCCATAGGCTTCACTTCAGATACACACACACACTTACGCACACACACACCCACGATCTTTACCTTGAAGCAGAGAATAGTTTGTCTCTTTCTACTTGCTGATTTGCTTCTCCCATTATGCCTGGCATAATTATTTTGTTATATATTACTGAACTTTGAAGTAGACAGTAAAAAAAATGAGTGTTCAGTTTTGCCAAAGATTTCTTATCTGTAAAACAAACTTCAGATATGTGTTGCAGGGCAAGCTAATCTTCATGTCTCATAACTGGAAGTCACACCGACATTATAAACATCATATCAAGGATTTGCACATTGATATGTCATCATTTTAGAGAGAATAAACTAGTGTAATTTGGGAAATCAGAAATTTTGTCTAAAATCATGCATCCATTCTAAATATTTTTTATTTTGGGCGATTTAAAAGATGTATAATACAGAGAATTATATAACAACTTTATTACTTCCACTATTCAGAATTGGCAGCAGCTAAATATTTTTATTATGTTTACTCCAAATCTTTTGTTTATAAAAGAAATAAAAATTGAAGATGAGTGAGGACTTCCCTTTAATCACTGAATCACTGTCTCTAAGTCTTATTCCCATTCCCCTCATAACCACTGTCATAATTTGTATACTTTCCTGTACATACACACACACACACACACACTCGCACGCAAACACACACTATACAATATTATTTTAGTGAGTATGGTTTTTAATTTATCATATATAGCAAAAGGTAAGTATTTACATTATTCTGTACATATAGTTTAAGGAAGTTGCTTTTTTTCACTTTTAATATCTTTGTTTTGACATATGCTCATGAATGTTTATATATCCTTTTAATTTCTCTGTACTGGGCCATTATGGACAGACACCATAGTGTACGTTATCTATCCTCCTATCAATGGACCTTTACGTTGTTTCCAGGTTCTCACTATTGTGAATAGTGTGGAAGTGAACATCCCTTCACAAGTCTCCTGTTGCCTGGATGTTACCTTACCTGACTTTTCTAGTCAGTTTGGGCTTCTGTCTCTTTTTCAGTATGAAGCACTTACAAACATGGAGGGAGGCAGCTGAAGAAGGAAGGAATGCCTTCTACCTTCCATAACTATTCCTCAAACTGCAGTACATGTCCCTTGTCTCACAACCACATACACCCACCAAATCTGCTCTTTCCTCTTCTCTTTACCATTTTACACTTTGTATATACACCCCTTCCTTTCAAGTTAAAATTGGCAGAGAGGCTATTGGGTAGTAAAATTCTTCAAGTCTCATCCAAACTTTAATGGGCTAGAAATCATGTGATAGATAAAATATTATAATTTTAAGGTGTTTTTAAGCAGTACTTTGGGAATTAAATTTAAATTGAAAAGATGGGCTACTCAAAGCCCATCTGACTGGCTATGCTGTGAATGACTGTGGAGGGCACCATGGGTCTGAGGTTGAAAGCACAGGCTGGTCATCCAGTAGACAAGTCATAATTCTGGCCTGGGCCCTTAGGAAGACCACAGGAATGTCATTTCAACGTCTTGAAGATTGTTTTCTTACCTGGAAAGGGAACTAATTTCGTTCTGGCAGTGTTGTTTTTATTGTTGGTACAGTAATAATACCTACTGGAAATCGTTGAGTGTTTACCCTGTGCTAGGCACTGTACACAATACTTCCCTGCATTTTCTCATTTCATTTTTATGATTAAATGAGATAATATATATGAAGCACTCTTTTGTTTTATACCCTGCAATCATGGATTTAACAGTCACATAACTTCCAAATTAAAAAAAAAAGTGACAGAAAAATTAAGTGACTTGCTCACAGAGCTGAGGAATAACAAAACCACACCTTGATCTCATGTCTTTTAACTTCCAGCTCAGCATATTTTCCACTTGGCTCAATGGGTTATTAAAAATATCCCAGATAAATAAATAGAGTTTTTAATTACTGTAGAAGCTTATTCCAAATTGAGAAAATACAGAAAAAATAAAAGGAAATTTTCACAACAAAAATGTTCTTATTTAAATAAAATTCTCCAAGTCAAAAAAGTAACCAGAGCTCTTTTAACATATGGGAGCTTACCATTTTGCAGACCGTGTGCACTGTTTTTCATGAAGCTTTCTGTGCAAGAACTAGTTAGGGACTCATTTTGTCTTTGGCTCAAAATTTCTGCATACCAGTACATCTCTTTGTTGTGCTCTTAAGCAAGTACATTGCCCCCTGCAAAGACAGGGGGAAGTGGATTTACAGGACATTTATATTCAGAAATGTCTTATGCAACACGGCTTCCTTATATGTAACTAACAGTCAGTATAAAGAAGCAGCATAGTTAATTAAGAAGGGAAAATGTCAGCATATGAAAAATTACAAATCTTAGATTTGGGAATGATTTTATTTTTAAATGACAAGCAAAAGATTTATTCAGTGAGAGCTCCATGTTTTACTGTTACCCTGCCTTCATTTTCTCACTCAATTGCCTGTTTCCTTATACCACATGACAGCTCAGATACCAAATTATAGAAGAATATTTTCCATCTGCAGTGCTTAGTTACTGATGTCATGAAACAATCCTTAGGCTACGATGACTACTGCTTAACTTTGAAGAGCAAAATTACTGTAACTGTACCATAACTGGGGCCAGGTCAACATTGCTTTTGAAAATAAAATACATACATCCTGAAGGAGGATGACAGCTGCAACTGTACAGTAAAATACATGCTATATTTCATTGATACTTTTTCATACTTTAACATGTCTGAATCGGAATACCTCTTACATTTGATGGCATTTAATTGTTGGGTGGGCAATGTTGTTTTTTTTTTAATTTACATAGTGGTTTGTAAAAACATGGTCACAATTATTTTGTGCTGTAATTGATGACACCTTAGATTAAATGAAATATGTAGTATTTTACTTTTTGAGATGTTGTTTTAAAAATCCCAGCCAAAGACCATACTAAAATTATAGCTTAGATTTCCATTTCATATTTCCTTTACAGACTTCCAATGATTGAATAGAGTCTTGAGAAGGTAAAAATTAAAATAATAATATAATATAAAACAACCAAAAGTATTATCAAGGAGAAATTTCAGGTAGTGGATTCTCTTAATGGGTTTGCCTTTAATTCAGACAAAAAATTGTTTTTCCTTGGCCTGAAATCTATATGACCGTAGGCTCCGACCCTTTATCGTGATGATCACGCTAAGTAAAACTGGTTTCCAACTCATTTTACAAATCAAATCAGTACAATGAAGAGTCAGGTAGTCAAACGATTTCTTAAGTAATGTCATAGGTCGGAGCCAGTAGTATAAGGGCCTGGGCCACAGCTACATGACTGATAATCAGCTGCTAGCACATGTGAGGCTGATGAAGTTATCATGGAAATTATGGGGAATGAATGTGTACTTTCCTCTTACAGGAAGTTTTCCTCACACTGCTCTCATGGGCTGGAGAGTCACTACCATCTAGTACCATGGTTTCCGAACTAGCAGGCATCAGCGTCACCTGGGGGACTTGTCAGGTGTGCTGGGCCCCACTGTTAGAATTTCTGATTCATTATGTCTGGAGTAGGACCTGCAATTTGCATTTCCTACAAGTTCCCAGGTGAGTGCTGATACTCCTGGTCTAGGGATCACACTTTGAGAACCATGGGGCTAGTTCTATAAAGAAAGGACACAGGACTTGGAATTAGTTGATCTGTATTTTGGGTCTAATGGGCAACCAACTCACTTTTCTGTGACTTAATATTCTTGTCTCTCAAACAGAAACAGTACAAATTATATTTGTTTTGGCTAAGCATGGGGCTATTATGAGAATCAAATGAGGTAATGAACTTGAAAAGATGCTTTGTAATATATGATACTGTAAATATGAGAAGATATCAGTGATATTGTACCCATTAAATTTGGGGATATTGTTGTTTTCATACAAGTAAGCTGGGTTCAGAATTCTAAGGCAAAACAACTTTGCATTCTTAGATGAAAATATATTCTGAATATTTAGTTATTTTTAAATGTTTAACATATTTAAATATTTAAAGGTATTTTAAAACATCTGAAATAGGTTGCTTTTTATAGGGAGATGGCTGGAGTCCCACATATCTCTTTTCTCCCTGAATCTTTTTCAACAGAACCTCCAGACTTGTCCCAAGTGACACTGGGGCTCATGGCCACAGATAAGTCACCAGGAATTGTGGCAACTGTCTTGACACAAATTCTTATGATTCCGGAGCATTACAGTTAATGAGCCTCCTCTGCCCAGTATTTCCCTCAGTCACTTCAATGGACTTCCCCTTATCTCTTCACCTAAATAACATAATTGTTACTCAGTAGAGTACAATGAACTCTACCAGGTCCCTTGGTAGAAAGAGTACTTTAGAAATCAGCTTTCTCCTAAACAAATAACAAGTGTTGGTGAGGATGTGGAGAAAAGGGAACTTTCAAACATTGTTGGTGGGATTGTCAACTGGTACAGCCACTATGGAAAACATTGTGGAGGTTCCTCAAAAAATTAACAATAGAACTGCCATGTGACCTAGCGATTTCACTTCTATGTATTGTATTTACCTGCAAAAAACAAAAACATTAATTCAAAAAGATATATGCACTCAATGTTCATTGCAGCAATATTTACAATAGCAAAGATATGGAAGCAGCCCAAGCATTCGATGATAGACTAGTGGATAAAGAAGATGTGGGGTATATGTATAATGAAATATTTTAGTCATAAAATAATATCAATAATTTTTCCATTTGCGACAATATAGACGGACCTAGAGGGTGTTATGCTAAGTGAAAGAATCAGATAGAGAAAGACAAATACTATATGATCTCACTTATATATGGAATCTAAAAAACAAAACAAACAAACAAAACAAAATGAAAACAGAATCATAGATACAGAGAACAAAGAGGTGGTTGCCAGAAGGAAGGGGATGAGAATGTGGGTGAAATAGTGAAGGGGATTAAGAGGTACAAGCCTTCAGTTCTATAATAAATAAGTCATGGGGATGTAATACACAGAACGTAAGAATCTTATGATTCTTATGTAATCATAAGAAATATGATTAATTATATTTTAATAACTTTGGGGACAGATGTTACTAGATTTATCGTGGTGGTCATTTTGTAATATATGCAAATGTCAAATCATTATGTAGTACATCTGACATTAACATAACGTTGTATGTCAACTATATTTCAATAAAAAAGAAGTGGTTGAAAAAAAAAAGAAATAAGCTTTCTCCTGATCTCAGAATTTGATGTATTTTCTTTTCTTTTTTTAAAAAATAAATTTATTTATTTTATTTATTTATTTTTGGCTGCGTTCGGTCTTTGTTGCTGTGCATGGGCTTTCTCTACTTGCGGCAAGTGGGGGCTGCTCTTCCTTGCAGTGCACGGGCTTCTCATTGCGGTGTCTTCTTTTGTTGCAGAGCACGGGCTCTAGGTGTGCAGGCCTCAGTAGTTGTGGCATGCAGGCTTCAGTAGTTGTGGCATGCGGGCTCCGTAATTGTGGCTCGTGGGTTCTAGAGCACAGGAGTTGTGGCGCACGGGCTTAGTTGCTCCACGGCATGTGGGATCTTCCCAGACCAGGGCTCAAACACGTGTGTCCTGCATTGGCAGGTGGATTCTTAACCACTTTGTCACTAGGGAAGCCCCCAGAATTTGATGTATTTTCAATCAAACAATATGAAATGTGATGAGATAGAGATGATGATGATAGATAGATGATGAGATAGAGACTTTTCTTCCAAGTTGTTTTTAAAATGCCATACTTATTTTAAAGAAGTTTCTTCACCCCCTCCCCAACCTACCTCTAAATCTTAGTACCAGCTTGTTCCATAAGAAATTGTATGGATCTAACCAGATTGTTAGCTCTTATTTATCTCTTCCTATCATTTCTTCGGATTTTTAATGTGTAGAATTTTTCAATCTAAATGAGTCACCTGCATAAAATAATTTGATGTTTATTTTCACGTTGGAAGTGAAAGAGAAATGCCTAGGGTTAGGAACATCAGTTTGTAAATCTCTGCTTCAACTACTGCATATTTCTCTAATGTTCAGCCTTTATTCAGGAATGACTTAGGTGGAGTCATATATAACGATATAAATGTATAGGTAAGGTCTTCATTCCCTACTGTTTTCCTCTTTTCTCTGCCTTGACAGAATGTGTCTGTAGCTGGAGGAGCTGTCTGCTTCAGAAATTATTTTACCAAATCATTGACAATCTATTACTGGTCATCCCTATGCTTAATATTCTTTTCCTGCAACTACAATATAATTTGCACTTCCTACCATACATGACCTCTTTTCTCTCTCTACGTGACCCTATTCTCCTTGGTCCTCCTCTTTGTTCATTATGCTCCCGACTTGCAAATCTTCCATCTCTCAAACTGGCCAGACTCCTGTCAGGTCTGTGCATAGGATATTCCTTTTGTCTGAAACCCTCTCTCCTTCAGTGTTCCCTGGCTGTTTTCTCAGCTCAGATATTATCCTCTCAGAGAGTTCTTCCCTAACCACGTGTCCACCCCTGCCTCCCCCATCATCCTCTACTGTTTGCCCTAATTGCTGTTTGCCAAAACTATGCAATTTGAGGCTATTTTGTATGTTAACTATTTATCCCCAGGCCTAAAACATCTCCTCACTCACTGTCCAGGCTCAAAAGATATTTATTGACTTTCATTTATTGGATGCTTTTTCTCTTAAAAAAATCAAATGACCTCATTTAAAAATGTATTTAAATTCTGCAAAGTCAATCTATTTTTTTCTTTTACTTGAAAAGTTCGGTAAATGGGTGTATATTCAAGATACTTTCATAAGCATCCAAGTTGAACCATGTTTGTTGCTATTAAAAAAAAGAAAGAAAAGAAACAATAACCAGACTAGCAGGCAGTATGAGATAGTGGTTCAAAAAAGCAGGCTCTGAAGTGTACCTCTGTAGGATTGACACTTGGTTCTGACACTTTTCTAATTGTGTGACGTTGGGTAACTTATTTTACCTTAGTGACACTCAATTTTCTCTTCTGCAAATGGGACTATTTCATAGATTTGTGAAGATTAAGTAAAAACAGCCCATTTTCACCCTAAAAACTAACATTTAGTAGGCCCTCAACAAATCTTAGCCAGAATTATATACTGTTAAAAGTTTCATGTGCCTTGAAAGTGCTTTGGATTACAACTTTAATACATTCATAGAACACTACGCTTGTTGGAATTGAACAATTCTGGATCTGTGTCTTGATAACAAAATATAACTATATGGCTTTTAAATACTTCAAACTAATTTACAGATGAAAACAGAAATAATTAGCAATTGTTAACAAAATGCATGAGTCTGTAGATTTTGGGGGATCACATCTGTTGGTGGAACAAATCTCCCAGACACCTACATAAGAAGGAGTCAGTCTAGCTAGACAAGCTCTGGTACTACAGGCTAATGATATCTGGGACAAACAGCAAACTTCTTCATTTAGTAAGAATTTCCATAAACACCTAAAAGATTTTTATGTGCAAAAAAAAAAAAGACTTCATGTTGCTTAAGATAAAAACAAGGAATAAAACTGAGGGAAGGGACTTCCCTGGTGGCACAGTGGTTAAGAATCCGCCTGCCAATGCAGGGGACATGGGTTCGAGCCCTGGTCCAGGAAGATACCACATGCCGCAGAGTAACTAAGCCAGTGCGCCACAATTACTGAGCCTGCAATCTAGAGCCCGCGTGCAGCAACTACTTAAGCCCACATGCCTACAGCCCATGCTCCACAACAAGAGAAGCCACCACAATGAGAAACCTGCGCACAGCAAGGAACAGTAGCCCCCACTGGCCCCAACTAGAGAAAGCCCATGCACAGCAATGAAGACCCAACGCAGCCAAAAATAAAAAACTGGAGATTGGTTCAAGGTGCTGGAGTAGAAGGATGTGCTCTCACTCCCTCTTGTGAAAGCAGCAGAATCACAACTAACTGCTGAACAATCAGGAAGATGCTGGAATTCAGCAAAAAAGATACCCCACATCGAAAGACAAAGGAGAAGCCACAATGAGACAGTAGGAGTGGTGCAATCACAACAAAATCAAATCCCATAACTGCTGGGTGGGTGATTCACAAACTGGAGAACACTTATACCACAGAAGTCCACCCACTGGAGTGAAGGTACTGAGGCCCACGTCAGGCTACCAAACCTGGGGGTCTGGCAAGGGGAGGAGGAATTCCTAGAGAATCAGACTTTGAAGGCTAGCGGGACTTGATTGCAGGACTTCTGCAGGACTGGGGGAAACAGAGACTCAACTCGTGGAGGGCACACACAAAGTAGTGTGTGCATCAGCACCCAGGGGAAGGAGCAGTGACCCCATAGGAGACTGAACCAGACCTACCTGCTAGTGTTGCAGGGTCTCCTGCATGGGGTGGGGGGGCGGCAGTGGCTGTGGCCCCTGGCAGAACACTGGCAGCAGAAGTTCTGGGAATTACTCCTTGGCGTGAGCCCTTCCAGAGTCTGCCATTAACCCCACTAAAGGGCCTGGGTAGGCTCCAGTGTTGGGTCGCCTCAGGCCAAAAACCAACAGGGAGGGAACACAGCCCCACCCATCAGCAGACAAGCAGATTAAAGTTTTACTGAGCTCTGCCCACCAGAGCAACAGCCAGCTGTATCCACCACCAGTCCTTCCCATCAGGAAACTTGCCCAAGCCTCTTAGATAGCCTCATCCACCAGAGGGCAGGCAGCAGAAGCAAGAAGAACTACAGTCCTGCAGCCTGTGGAACAAAAAACACATTCACAGAAAGATTGACAAGATGAAAAGGCAGAGGGCTATGTACCGGATGAAGGAACAAGATAAAACCCCAGAAAAATAATTAAATGAAGTGGAGATAGGCAACCTTCCAGAAAAATAATTCAGAATAATGATAGTGAAGATGATCAAGGACCTCAGAAAAACAATGGAGGAAAAGATCAAGAAGATGCAAGAAATGTTTAACAAAGACCTACAAGAATTAAAGAACAAACAAACAGAGATGAAAAATACAATAACTGAAATGAAAAATGCACTAGAAGGAATCAATAGCCGAATAACTGGGGCAGAAGAACAGATAAGTGGCCTGGAAGACAAAATGGTGGAATTCACTGCTGCGGAACAGAATAAAGAAAAAGGAATGAAAAGAAATGAAGACAGCCTAAGAGATCTCTGGAAAAACATTAAACACACCAACATTCGCATTATAGGGGTCCCAGAAGGAGAAGAGAGAAAGGACCAGAGAAAATATATGAAGAGATTATAGTTGAAAACTTCCCTAATATGGGAAAGGAAATAGCCACCCAAGTCCAGGAAGCACAGAGAGGCCCATACAGGATAAACCCAAGGAGAAACATGCCAAGGCACATAGTAATCAAACTGGCAAAAGTTAAAGACAAAGAAAAATTATAGAAAGCAGCAAGCGAAAAACGACAAATAACATACAAGGGAACTCCCATAAGATTAACAGCTGATTTCTCAGCAGAAACTCTACAAGCCAGAAGGGAGTGGCATGATAGACTTAAAGTGAAGAAAGGGAAGAACCTAAAACCAAGATTTCTCTACCCGGCAAGGATCTCATTCAGATTGGATGGAGAAATCAAAAGCTTTACAGACAAGCAAAAGCTAAGAGAATTCAGCACCACCAAACCAGCACTACAACAAATGCTAAAGGAACTTTTCTAAGTGGGAAACACAAGAGAAGAAAAGGACCTACAAAAACAAACCCAAAACAATTAAGAAAATGGTCACAGGCACATACATATCGATAATTACCTTAAACGTGACTGGATTAACTGCTCCGACCAGAAGACACAGGCTTGCTGAATGGATACAAAAACAAGACCCATATATAGGTCTGAAGAGACCCACTTCAGACCTAGGGACACATCCAGACTGAAAGTGAGGGGATGGAAAAAGATATTCCATGCAAATGAAAATCAAAAGACAGCTGGAGTAGCAATACTCATATCAGATAAAATAGACTTTAAAATAAAGAACGTTACAAGACACCAGGAAGGGCACTACATAATGATCAGGGAATCAATCCAAGAAGAAGATATAACAATTATAAATATATATGCACCCAACATTGGAGCACCTCAATACCTAAGGCAACTGCTACCGGGTATAAAAGAGGAAATTGACAGTAATACAATAATAGTGGGGGACCTTAGCACCTCACTTACACCAATGGACAGATCATCCAAACAGAAAATTAATAAGGACACACAAGCTTTAAATGACCCAATAGACCAGATAGATTTACTTCATATTTATAGGACATTCCAGCCAAAAACAGCAGATTACACTTTCTTTTCAAGTGTGCACAGAACATTCTCCAGGATAGATCACATCTTGGGTCACAAATCAAGCCTCAGTAAATTTAAGAAAATGGAAACCATATGAAGCATCTTTTCTGACTACAATGCTCTGAGATTAGAAATCAATTACGGGGAAAAAATGTAAAAAATACAAACACATGGAGGCTAAACAATACATTACTAAATAACCAAGAGATCACTGAAAATATCAAACAGGAAATCAAAACATACCTAGAGACAAATGACAATGAAAACCCGATGATCCAAAACCTGTGGGATGCAGCAAAAGTAGTTTTAAGAGGGAAGTTTATTGCAATACAAGCCTACCTGAAGAAGCAAGAAGAATCTCAAATAAACAATCTAACCTTACAGATAAAGGAACTAGAGAAAGAAGAAGAAACAAAACCCAAAGTTACCAGAGGAAAGAAATCATAAAGACCAGAGCAGAAATAAATACAATAGAAACAAAGAAAACAATAGCAAAGATCAATAAAACTAAAAGGTGGTTCTTTGAGAAGATAAACAAAATTGATAAACCATTAGCCAGATTCATCAAGAAAATGAGGGAGAGGAGTCAAATCAGTAAAATTAGAAATGAAAAAGGAGAAGTTACAACAGACACAGCAGAAATACAAAGCATCCTAAGAGACTACTACAAGCAATTCTATGCCAATGAAATGGACAACCTGGAAGAAATGGATAAATTCTTAGAAAGATCTAACCTTCCAAGACTGAACCAGGATGAAACAGAAAATATGAACAGACCAATCACAAGCACTGAAATTGAAACTGTGATTAAAAATCTTCCAGCAAACAAAGGTCCAGGACCAGATGTCTTCACAGGTGAATTCTATCAAACATTTAGAGAAGAGCTAACACTCATCCTTCTCAAACTCTTCCAAAATATAGCAGAGGGAGGAACACTCCCAAACTCATTCTACGAGGCCACCATCACCCCAATACCAAAACCAGACAAAGATACTACAAAAAAAGAAAACTATAGACAAATATAACTGATGAACATAGATGCAAAATCCTCAACAAAATACTAGCAAAGAAAGTCCAACACCACATTAAAAGGATCATACACCATGGTCATGTGGGGTTTATCCCAGGAATGCAAGGATTCTTCGATATATGCAAATCAATCAATGTGATACACCATATTAACAAATTGAAGGAGAAAAACCATATGATCATCTCAGTAGATGCAGAGAAAGCTTTTGACAAAATTCAACACCCATTTATGATAAAAACCGTCCAGAAAGTAGGCATAGAGGGAACTTTCCTCAACATAATAAAGGCCATATATGACAAACCCACAGCCAGCATCGTCCTCAATAGTGAAAAACTGAAACCATTTCCACTAAGATCAGGAACAAGACAAGGATGTCCACTCTCACCACTCTTAATAACATAGTTTTGGAAGTTTTAGCCACAGCAATTAGAGAAGAAAAAGAAATAAAAGGAATCCAAATCGGAAAAAAAGAAGTAAAGCTGTCACTGTTTGCAGATGACATGATACTATACATAGAGAATCCCAAAGGTGCTACCAGAAAACTACTAGAGCTAATCAATGAATTTGGTAAAGTAGAAGGATACAAAATTAATGCATAGAAATCTCTGGCATTCCTATACACTATTGATGAAAAATCTGAAAGTGAAATTAAGAAAACAATTCCACTTACCATTGCAGCAAAAAGAATAAAATATCTAGGAATAAACCTACCTAAGGAGACAAAAAAGCTGTATGCAGAAAATTATAAGACACTGATGAAAGAAATTAAAGATGATACAAATAGTTGGAGAGATATACCATGTTCTTGGATTGGAAGAATCAACATTGTAAAAATGACTCTACTACCCAAAGCAATCTACAGATTCAATGCAATCCCTATCAAACTACCAATGGTATTTTTCACATAACTAGAAGAAAAAGTTGCACAATTTGTATGGAAACACAAAAAACCCTGAATGGCCAAAGCAAACTTGAGAAAGAAAAACAGAGCTGGAGGAATCAGGCTCCCAGACTTGAGACAATACTACAAAGCTACAGTAATCAAGAGAGTATGGTACTGGCACAAAAACAGAAATATAGATCAATGGAACCAGGATAGAAAGCCCAGAGACAAACCCACGCACATATGGTCACCTTATCTTTGATAAAGGAGGGAAGAATATACAGTGGAGAAAAGACAGACTCTTCAATAAGTGGTGCTGGGAAAACTGGACAGGTACATGTAAAAGTATGAGATTAGAATACTCCCTAACACCATACACAAAAATAAGCTCAAAATGGATTAAAGACCTAAATGTAAGGCCAGAAACTATCAAACTCTTAGAGGAAAATATAGGCAGAACTCTCTATGACATAAATCACAGCAAGATCCTTTTTGACCCACCTCCTAGAGAAATGGAACTAAAAACAAAAATAAATAAATGGGACTTAATGAACCTTAAAAGCTTTTGCACAGCAAAGGAAACCATAAACAAGACCAAAAGACAACTCTCAGAATGGGAGAAAATATTTGCAAATGAAGCAACTGACAAGGGATTAATCTCCAAAATTTACAAGGAGCTCATGCAACTCAATAACAACAAAAACAAACAACCCAATCCAAAAATGGGCAGAAGACCTAAATAGACACCTCTCCAAAGAAGATATACAGACTGCCAACAAACACATGAAAGAATGCTCAACATCATTAATCATTAGAGAAATGCAAATCAAAACTACAATGAGATATCATCTCACACCGGTCAGAATGGCCATCATCAAAAAATCTACAAACAATAAATGCTGGAGAGGGTGTGGAGAAAAGGGAACACTCTTGCATTGCTGGTGGGATTGTAAATTGATACAGCCACTACGGAGAACCGTATGGAGGTTCCTTAAAAAACTTCAAATAAAACTACCATACGACCCAGCAATCCCACTACTGGGCATATACCCTGAGAAAACCATAATTCAAAAAGAGTCATGTACCAAAATGTTCATTGCTGCTCTATTTACAATAGCCAGGACATGGAAACAACCTAAGTGTCCATCATCAGATGAATGGATAAAGAATATGTGGCACATATATACAATGGAATATTACTCAGCCATAAAAAGAAATGAAATTGAGTTATTTGTAGTGAGGTGGATGGACCTAGAGTCTGTCATACAGAGTGAAGTAAGTCAGAAAGGGAAAAACAAATACCGTATGCTAACACATATATATGGAATCTAAGAAAAAAAAAAAAAAAGGTCATGAAGAACCGAGGGGTAAGACGGGAATAAAGACACAGACCTACTAGAGAATGGAATTGAGGACACGGGGAGGGGCAGGGTAAGCTGTGACAAAGTGAGAGAGTGGCATGGACATATATACAGTACCAAACGTAAAATAGATAGCTAGTGGGAAGCAGCTGCATACCACAGGGAGATCAGCTCCGTGCTTTGTGACCACCTAGAGGGGTGGGATAGGGAGGGTGGGAGGGAGGGAGACGCAAGAGGGAAGAGATATGGGAACATATGCATATGTATAACTGATTCACTTTTTTATAAAGCAGAAACCAACACACCATTGTAAAGCAATTATACTCCAATAAAGATGTTAAAAAAAGAGAAGAACCTGCTGTATAAAAAAATAAATAAAATAAAATTAAAAAAATTTTTTTTAATTAAAAAAAAAACTGAGGGAACATTTCTAGTGATGATTGTGATTATACCACATCCATTGTGCCTGATTATCTTTTCAGAAGCAGGTTTTCTTTATATAAAGTAAGGAAATTTACTACAGTATAAGAGAAAATATTTATTTTTGAACAATACTATGGAAATTTATCTTTGATAGTACTATGATATATATTTTAAAGTAAGACAGAAGATAGAAAGATAATAGCATAGATAGAGGTCGAGATGAAAAGACAAAGGTAGGCCTAGAGAGACCGGACTTAATTTAGCGGTGCACTCAAGATTTAATTTATTTGGCCAGCCATTACTTAACTGTAACAGTGTAGGTATTTCGGCAAGTCTGTCTGATCTGGGTTTCATAGCACATATTTGAGCACTGTATAAAATCCAGTCATCTCATTTACAATCACTTATCTCAAATTCAAAATGTGTTGCCAGCTCTGTTCATTTATTTGCAGTTTTTTGGATATAAACAGTTTCCTCAGGCGTTTTTATTTCTTTCAAAGACTTCTCCCCACAGCACTGTCCTTATGCACAATATTTCCTTCCTGTTTCAGGGTAATCATCTAAATAAGGCACACACATAAGAGCTCCTAAAATCACTTTATTTTCCAAGTAGCCAGCAGAGGGAAACGTTTATTAAATGTAGCTAATTTCAGTAACTGAGAGGCTCGTGAAGGGCCTAAAGAACACAGAGGAGTGTCAGGCTACTTGGGTCGGTTCCTGGAAGGTCATCTACTTTAAGAGCTGCATTTTGTTAAGCACTGTGCTGGTTATTGGGACTGTTCCTGTTGTTTTACTCGGTAGTCTCAGGGGGACTGTTTGGCACTAGGGTGCAAAATGGGATCTCAGCAATTGGGAAAAGACACCACTGCAGGTTCTGTAAATCGTTGAGTACCAGCCTTAATAACTGGTAAGTGCCTGGCCAGAGAATAGCCCAAGGTTGTTCAAGAGTCCATCTGCTCACTCTTTCCAGTAGGCCTGCCTCATCTATCCATCTAGAGGCAGCCCTAGAGCCACCTTCCACGTAGAACAGAGGCATTGGTGCTATAGCAGCCTGGCAGATCTGTGAATGGATCTGTTCTCTCTGGGGTTAGGAGGCAGAGACTTTCCACTGGTCTGCTTTGATTTTGATGACTCCCACATCAGAGAAGGAAAAATGTGAAGAGCACAATGTTAAGTAACTTTTTGTTTTCAACCAAAGCCACCATTTCCACCTCCCAATTTTCCTAAGGAGTCTGATGACTCCTTTTACTTCCATGTAACAATCAAGAAAAAGAGGGAAAGGAATAAGGGGACAGTGAATATTAGAGTGGTATATTGGAAAGTACACCAACTAGGAAGTTAGGTGACCTATGTTCTCATCCTTATTCAGACACTAAATATCTGTTTAAAGAATTGATGTTTCCAGGAGGGCTTCCCTGGTGGCGCAGTGGTTGAGAGTCCGGCTGCCGATGCAGGGGACACGGGTTCATGCCCCGGTCCGGGAAGATCCCACATGCCGCGGACCGGCTGGGTCCATGAGCCATGGCCGCTGAGCCTGCGCGTCCAGAGCTTGAGTTCTGCAACGGGAAAGGCCACAACAGTGAGAGGCCCGCATACCGCAAAAAAAAAAAAGAATTGATGTTTCCAGTCCTCACCTGTAAAATGAAGTATTTGGACCAACCAAATACTTTAAATGCTTTAAAGTTCTCTATCTAGAATAACAAGAGCTGCAAGCATTTAATAAGCACTTTCAGTCTATAGTAAGCACATTACATTTACTTTTTTAATCTTTATAAAAACACTGCAAGATAAGCAATATTGCTATGATCCCCATTTTATAGATGAGGACACTAAAGCATAAAAAAGATAAGAAATGCCAGATTTGTAAAAGAGCTACAGTCAGGATTCACAGGTGGTCTAGCTTCAGAGCTGGTCAAATGTATTCTTCTGTATATGTTTATATCAGAAATTGACCTTGAAAACAAGGAGAGGCAGGGCCAGGACATGTTTAGGACTTGCATCACCACAGGGATCCAAGTTTATTAAGTTCACCCCTTTGGCTACATCTCTCTCTCTCTCTCTCTCTCTCTCTCTCTCTCTCTCTCTCTCTCTCTCCCTCTCCCTCTCCCTCTCCCTCTCCCTCTCCCTCCCTCTCTCTCTCTCTCTCTCTCTCTCTCCCCCTCCCTCCCTCCCTCCCCCTCTTTCCCCCTCTCCCTCTCTCCCCCCTCCCCTCTCCCCCTCCCCCCCCCTCACTCCCCCTCTCATTTTCCTATTCTTTTCCTTTCTCTCCTGGAAAGTGATTTTGGGTGTTGAAAGCATAAAACTCTCCAACATGAAGGACTTGGGCCCTTCCCTGCTAGGACAGAAAGAGGTAAACCTGGGTCCCTGTGTATCTATTCTCTCATGATGCTTTAGTAAAAGATAAGTAAAGGAGCAATACAAAGTGGGAAAAGGAGATTTATTGCACAGAAACAAGTTCAGAGGGCTAAGGAAAGTGTATTTGATTTTGTCCCAGATATATAATGATGTTAAATTTTCCACACGTTAAGATTGATGGAGCTTCCTTCTTGGTAGAGAGATGAAATTTACATTCTAAGGATAATTACTATTGAGTTTAAGAAGATTAAATTTATGTCTGATCTTTTATTTTTTTTCTCCCAGCCTGTTACTTAATTCTTCTCATATTTGGCCATTTTCCAACTCAGAGTTGAGACTCTTCTCTCACCTGAGTGTTTAGAACCTACAGAGGGTTTCAAGTAGGTAAAAACATTGAAGGAAAAAAAGGAACCCTAAGTATCTTTTTCATCAAGGCAGTGACAGTAGACAGAGACAGGCATATTTAGGGCTCTCTCACTGTGTGCTTGCTGTTCTTTTCACATTTTTGGTGATAGCTGTGTCAGAAAGGAGAGGGAAAGCTACAGACTCTAAACAACTGGTGTTTATCTGCAAAACCAAGTCATTCAGGATGACCACCTGTTGTTGCACAGTTTAGGATTTGCACAAAGGGCTGCAGGGTGAGCGGGAGCTAAACCATGTAACCTGTGCTCCCTTCATCAACCAAATACCATGGCCTGCCTCATTGTTTAATCAGGAAAATGAAACCAGAATGGAAAAATTGCTTAGTTCATTCAACAGATATATGTTGGGCATTGACTATGTCCTGGGGTTACATCAGTCTAAAAAAATCAGAACTCCCTGAGCTCATGTAGCTTATATATCCAAGCTGTGCTGTCTAAAAGGGTACCCAGTGGCCACATGTGATAATTTTAATTTAAATTAATTAAACTATATATTTTAAGTGCTCAGTAGCCACACGTAGCTGGCTGCTGCCACACTGGACAGCACTGATATAGAGCATTTGCATCATCGTGGAAAGTTCTTTCATAGAGCATTTACTAAAGACTAAACCAAATAAATAAGTAAACATACAGTACATTAGGAGTTGATGTGCTATTAATAGAATTAAAGTCGGGGAAGGATCAGGTTATGCTGGGAGAAGTGAGACTTGCGATTTTGAAAAGGATGGTCAGAGATGGCCTTGCTCATAAATGATGTTTGCATGAAAACCCAAAGGTAATGAGGAAGCAAACTGTGAGAGCATTCTAGTCCTGTGAATAGACAGGGCAAAGGCCCTGAGGCAGAGGTCCATTGGAGCGCTCAAAGAGTGAAGAAGCAAGGGGCACTGAGGTAAACTGATCAAGGGAGAGGAAGGTGGAAGTGATGAGTGGTTATGCTCTGATTTATTTTAAAGGTAAGTGAATGGGACTTGCTGACAGACTGGCTCTGGACTAACAGAGCGGGTGAGGGTAGGGGGGAAGCATAGCTCCAAGGTCTTGGGTGTGGCCACCAGATAGAAAGGAATTGATGGTAACTGAAATGGGAAAGGTCATGGAAGCAGGTTTGAGCTGATGATCAGGTGTTCAGCTCTGTGCACAGATTTGTAAAAGTTTCCTAGACATCTGAGTGGAGCTGTCTACAAGGCAGTTGGATGTATGTGCTTTGAGTTCAGGGTAGAAGTCAGAACTAAAGATATAAATGTAGTTGTTATCAGCATGTAGATGGTATTTAAAGCCATGAGCCCAGATGAGATCACCTAGGGGGCAAGTATAGGTAGGTAGAGAAGATATGTAAAGACTGAGACCTAGAATGCTCCAGCATTATAACATCAGAGTCGTTAGGAGGAGCCAGGTGAGGATTGGTTGATTTTCACTAGCTAGTGTCCTGGAACCCAACTGAAGCAAGTGGTTCAAAGAGGAAAGCATTATCAGCCCTGTGAAATGTTGTTGATGGGTCACTAAGCTCAGTAACAGGGAGGACACTGCTGACCTTGTCACTAAGGGGTTTGATGAGTTAAATCCTGATTAGACGAAAGAATTGGAGGAGAGAGATTGAAGACTGCATGTATAGATTCCTTATCTTTTGAGGAATTTTGCTCTAAAGGGGATCAGAATAATGGAGCAGTAGGTGGAGAGAGGAAATAAATGAGCATTTAAAAACATAATATTAGTAAAATAACAGTATATTTATGTGATGCTGGGGATGATCTAGTACAAGGTGAAAAATTGATACTGTTATAGAGAGAGGAAAAAATTAATTTCTGGGGAAATTTCCTTGAATTTAAGAAGGGAATGAGATCTTAGATACATGGACAGCTTGTCCATGGTAACAGTAGGAAAAGCAGAGCACATGGGTCCAGATGTTGGCAGGTGCTTGAATGTAGTGGTAGGAGATTGATGAAGTGTGCTTCTGATTGACTTCTTCCTCAGTGAAATAGGAACCAAGGTCATCAGGGAGGAAATTTTGGGGGTTTGAAAACTGAAGAGAAGATAATGACATAAGTAGCTAGGAGAGTAAAAAGGCATCTACTAGCAGAAGGTGACACAGAGCAACTTTGAGGGCCCACATAATTTTCATGGGCATTGCTTCAAAGTGAGACAGTTCAGCATAAGCTGTGTCATTTTCACCAGCCCTGTTGAGCAATAGAGTTTAACCAAGGCTGAATTAGAGTGAAAGAGGCAAGGCAGTGACTATCTTATGTACTATGAATTCTAAACCAGTTAAAGGAGGGAAATGAGTATAAGAGGAATGAAAAATGGATAGGATCAATGAATTGCCGATCTCAAAATTATTGCAGTTGCTGTAGTAGTAGGAGTAAACTGAAAAGATAGGCAGTGATGATAAGAGACGAGAGTGCTTAGAACTGATATTATGGAAGGGTTCTAATTATTGCTGAATAAGAGGATCCAGGCATGATCATGAGTGATTTCACTAAATCCTGTTCTAAAGATCAGTTCACATAGAGAGTTACTTTAAATTTTTATTAGTTCAATGCACACTTTGTCTAAATTAGAGTGTTAATCTCTTTATGAAAGAAGAAAATTTTGATAAGATATAGTCAGTTGATGCTTACATTTAAAAATCAAAAATAATAGGGTGGCATGTTCCCCTTAGGTAGCATCAGATGGATCTCTGGCCTGTTCTGTTGTGAAGCAAGACAGTGCAATGTTGGGGTTTGCATTTGATCAGAATAAGCTTCTTGTTCCACTCAATTTCCAAGAGTTTTCAGAACAGAAACTTCAAATACAAGCTGAGTAATAATAAGCATAATTTAATTATTCTTAGCTACTTTCTTTATGAGTAAATTTCTAAAAGAGAGGAATGGCAGTGTCCTAGTGTGGATTCTGTACTCCTTGACTGTACAACTATAAAGAAACTATGGATCTATTTGTGTAATCAGGGAAACCTCAAAAAAGAACAGGTACCTCTTTCATTAATGCAAAAGGGAAAAATCAAGAAGACACTTTCCCTAATATGTAGGAAGTTCTAAGTGTTATTTATAAAAGAAGGAAAATATAATGAGATACAGTCAGTTGATGCTTAAATTTAAATTTTATTTTCCATTAGCGTCTTATTTACGTTTTAAAATAAATGAACAGGGACTTCCCTGGTGGTCCAGTGGTTAAAGACTTCACTCTCCAATGCAGCGGGTGTGGGTTCAATCCCTGTTTGGGGAGCTGAGATCACACATGCCTTGTGGGCAGAAAACCAAAACAGAAAGCAGAAGAAATATTGTAACAAATTCAATAAAGACTTTAAAAAAATGGTCCACATTAAAAAAAAATCTTAAAATAAATAAAATAAATGAACAAGCAAATACATTTATTCTTGAGACGTAAATGTGGACATATTTCTGCCTATTGATTTGAAGATTTGTTGGCAGTCAGTGAAGAAAAATAGAAAGTGGACAATTGCTTTAAGACCTAAGAAAAATGTGTACATTTTCTCCAACTTCACAAAGACTTTGATAAAACACTCAATTTGGTCAGGCAGGATTCATCCACCATTACCTTGAAAAGTACGAGGTAGAAACTTATCTTCATTAAGTGCCACTGAATGTCTGGCACCACATAACTAACCAGAGAATTCAGTAGCTTAGGGTCCATGGGATGCCTCAAGTTCAAAGGGAATAGAGACATCCTGTTTGGTGTTGTATTTCACTCATGCTGTTAAAACTGCCCAGACCTCCTTAAGTGTTTTCTTTTTCAATCTTGAGCATGATCTTCTTTGTTCCTCACGAATAACACAAAGCATAATAAAACCCAATGTCAGACCAAATAATTTTCACAATGTGTCGCAAGATTTTATTTTTAGTTATAAAGGTTTTTCCTTTTGTGTTAAATGACTTTTTGTTAGTGATGGTGAAAACGGGTCACATACCACTCCTGAGGACCTGTGGCTTGTTAGAGAAGAAAGAACATTGCTTCACAGTTACCAATTCTGACCCAGTACATTCAAAGTGCAAATTCTATTACTGAAATTTTCAGTACACAGGATGTCTATTGAGAAACAATGAAGGTAGGTAAATTAAGCTCTAATGTGTCCAATGAAGAAATTCATTCTCAGTTCCTGAGACCATAAACGTGAACAAAGAAAAATAAAGTGATTTAAACTACCTCTACATTCAGTGACATTCTAAAAGATTTAGCAACATATGTTCATTCAATGCACAAAATTCAGATGCTAATATTTTTCTAGTATAAAATCATGACCTGTGACTTCGTTGAATGTCTCAAAGCTTGTTTTCATTAACATTTCCTATTTTTAAAATTTAAATCATGGAAAAGAATGCTGGCTGAACAAAATCTGGTCTGACTGAAATTTTCAGAAATGGCTTTAGCGATATTTTTCTACATATTTATAACAGAGGGTGATAAATAAATATGAAAATATAAGTCCTGTTATATGTTAGACGTCTATTGAAACTTGTCTGCCATTTGGAGAGAAATTAATAATATTTCTTAACTGATCACTTATTGAGTAATTTCTGAAACCTAAACAGTGTTCAGACTTGGGAGAATTCATGGTTTATCAAAACTCTGGGACTTTACACATTTTCTGTTTGTTTTCTTAGGATATATCTATAAGAGAATAGATAATATCACATGACTCCTAAAATCCAGTGTTACAGTTTACCACAAATTGTTTAAAGGATGCTGTGTGAGGGCTTTTGCTACCTTCTGCTACCTTCACCTGCAGAATATCAAATGATCAAAGTTGTAGGTCACGTACAATTTGACCATATTCTACTGGAGAAGGTCTGGTTAAGCTGCTTGATTGAGCAACCAAAAAGGATGAATAATGGGCTATAATTCTCCGTATAATATTTTTTGAATTATTTTCCATTTAAAATTGTATTTGCAATTTGTTACATATGTTAAATGGATATAATTAAATTTTAGAAACGATAAGACAAATATTTTTTTTCCCCACTCAGATATCCTTTAAAAAAAAAATTTTTTTTTTAAGAAAACATTGTCCCCCCCCCCGTTCCAGCTAATAAGTCTTTGCCACCAGTGAACAATGGTATGGATCTAAAGCTAAATATTAAAAGACCATGTCCACGTATGGTCTTCCTAGATTGCTGCTTTTTACTGTCATTCTTGAAATGTCTCCTCTGAATTAACCTCTTTAGGAATAAAGAAGAATGATAATACCATGTAAATTTTTGTATGTGTAGAAATCAGCAAAGCATATTTTATGCATTTAGAGAAATCACCTCTTCTGGAGCATGAACTTAGACGTGACTACTGTCCTTACGAAGCACTGTTTCAGAAATTTCTTGGTGGAGCTACTACTTTTTTTTAAAAAATATTTTATTTATTTATTTGGTTGCACCGGGTCTTAGTTGTGGCAGGCGGGCTCCTTAGTTGTGGCTCACCAGCTCCTTAGTTGCGGCAGGCGGGCTTCTTAGTTGCAGCAGGCAGGCTCCTTAGTTGCGGCTCACCAGCTCCTTAGTTGTGGCATGTGAACTCTTACTTGTGGCATGCATGTGGGATCTAGTTCCCTGACCAGGGATCAAACCTGGGCCTCCTGCATTGGGAGCACAATCTTATCCACCACTCCACCAGGGAACTATTTCTTAACTACTGAATCATTTGTTGATTCTTTTGTTTCATTTAAAACCATTTAGTAAGTCTTTAAATACAATAAGTAACCATATTAAGAGAGATATGTATACAACTATGGTAATATAGATGTAAAATAAATACTTAGAATAACCTATGGGAAAACAGATGAAGTAGTTGATCAGTTTACCTGTTTGAGGAAAGAAAGATCTTGCTGACAAGGTAACTTAAGTATGGCATGAAATGTTGAGTGGTACTTGGCCAAATGGCAGACAGCTAAGGAAATTTCACATAAATGAAAAAAAATTCTAATATTTTCATGAAAATAATGAGTGGCCTCCTGTAGATAATGTTTGGAGTATGTGAACAAGAATGATTAAGAAAATGCATTATCTCTGAGGGATTTTTTTTGTGATCACAAAACAAAGTGAGTTTTGGTAAGCAATATTGAGGGAAACAGTATCTTATTTTATTTAGGTTACAAACTCACAAAAAGACTCTGTGCCTCTCTATATATGTGTATGTATGTACATATGTATGTATGTACCTACCTATCTTATCTATTTATCCATTCGTCTATCCATCTGTCATCATTCTACCTGTGTTGGAATTCACTTATACAATATTTGAATTGAAAAAGGGAATAATACTTTTTCCTGGAAAAGAAAAAGTGACTCTGATTTAGTTAATTGGTGTGACAAGTAGGACTGGTATTGCCAATTATGTTGTATGGTGGACATTTTCCATACATTGAATAAGCTGGATCAAGAGGTCTAATATATTGAAGAAATATTTTTGAACTGCTTATACAATATGTTGAAAATGCATCCTTTAAAAATTACTAGCTCTTAAAAATATTAGACATGCTCTTAAAATACGCAAGAGAGTATAGAGTTTTTAAAATTCTGTTAAGATTATGCTACCAAAAAGTATAAAGATTGCTGAGTTAGAAAGTTATTGCATGGGGAAAGTTTCCAAAGTATGGACTTAGGTTTTGGAATCTCCACCAAGCAAACTGTTATTAATGAGAAATCATGTTTTAATCTTAGGATGTATTTGCTATGGTTTCGCTGATTGAAAACATAACTTTTGGATGAGCTATCTAGACTGTTCTTTCTCAGAATCAAAATTCTAATTCATTGTCCTATCAATAGAGGGCACTTTCTTTGTTGTGTTTAGATTTGAACTGAACTCTGGTAAACAGCAACCAGTATGACTGAGTTCACTCAAAGTCCTGGTGTTACCAATGGCATCACTTATCCTGAAAGTAACTCACTCTTCTATACCCGAATATGAGCCTGATTTCTTCTTTTTTGTTATCTTTACTGAGATTCGTGAAGAATCTGACAGCATAGGCTAGTTGTGTTAAAAATATTAATAAAGGGAGACTGTCATCCACTAGTAGCAAATTTCAACTGACTTGTATTGATTAAATAAATCATAGTTTTAAAATTTTATAGGCCCTGGAAGATACAAATTTTAATTGTTTTGGTCCAAACTTAAAATTGGTAGCATTTTAATATATTGCAGTGGCTAACTTAACTTACAAAATAATGAATATGAATACAATGGGTTAAAAATATTTAAAATCATTGTATAAGCCTTGAGTTATTCAGTGTAATTTGTCACCTACCAAGTTGTGTGGATAAAGACACATATCCACATTAATCACATTTAATATTTAATAAGCTACACACCCATGTAATAAACAATTTTATATTGAGTTTGAAATATTAACAAAAATTTCAAGTTTCTGTTTCTTATTTCCAGATCTCTAAAATTGAGACTGTTTCGTGTGTTTTCTGAAATGAAGCATTCTCTGAAATGTTCATAGCATACATGAGGGATTTCTTTGCATATAGATCTCAAACAGGGAGTTTCTCTAATTAAAAAAAAAAAAAATTCACACAATACACTCAAAAGAAAGCAAAGAATTCCAGCGGCACAGCGTTCCAGGGTGTTTCCCTTGCCAAAAGGCTGTATGAGTTTTATGAATACATACTTCAGTTTTGTTTTAATTGTGATAGTCTTACTTTTAAATCTACAAAGAACAACTCAAATCCCCCAACACACACACACACACACACACACACACACACACTGTCTTACGTCTATACATACTATCATTATTTAGAGCATTAAGGTAAATAAACTATGTAAAATATGTATCATTAGGATTGGGAAAGTTCTTATTGGTGACAGCTGTAGCCATGAAATGTACTTGATCCTGGGATGGTGTGAAAACGATGAGTTAGCTGATTCAAGAACAGATGGCCCCTATTCACCCCATGTGGCTAAACACACAAATGCCAACCTCAGAGACGCCTTACCTTTGCCCTGTCTGTCCCTTCTAGGCTGGTTCTGTTATATTAGGGGTTATTGCCTTCTTGGCCCTCCCTGCAATCAGCTTTTGAAGTCCATGGCCAAGAAGGCAGCGTGAGACACCATTATGAGAGAGGTGTTTGCTTAAAGATATAGTCTGAACAAGATCCCATGGACCCCTTGATAATCTAGCAGGAAACCACAAACTCCAGCCAATATCTTCTAATCCCCTGAGGATTCGGAACTGCCCACCATAAAAACATAATGGGCTGTTTATCTGAGCAGCCAGGAGATAACATCTTAAAGTTACAGTCTGGGTTACAGACTGGTGACATAAAGCAATAAGAAATTCAAATACCTCCCTTGCCCTGGGAAAAACAAAATGCGAACAGCCCAGTGTATAGATACCACTGGATGCTCCTTTCTCATGCTAATGAGAGTCACAGTTTTCCCAACATTTTTCTGTTAAATAAATTAAATATACTTGGGAAGAAATGGGTGGACCCTGCCCCTTTCTCCATTTGCATGCTTTATACTATTTTTGAAGTTTGGGACTATGTTAGGAAATATTCCCACTGGCACAATCAAGTGAATTTTTGTGGCACATTTTGACTTCTTTTCAAAGATTGCTTAAATTCTGTGACATTAATCATGATTGTCTAATAAAATACTACAGTGATTCTCAACAAGATGTTTTATTCCCAGGGCTCCCATACTGCAACAGATCAGACGCTCATTATTACATATGTGTATGTGTGTGTGCATGTGAATAATATATTTTTTTTCTGTGGTTCTTTGTTTCTCTGCTGGGGCAGAATTAAAATATCTCAAAGTTTAAAAATTCTTCTCTAAAGGCCTGTTGTTTGTCTGCATTGCTGACATTAGGAAAAAGAAAAGCTAGACTTGATATTTAAACTATGTCTATTGAACACATATTATAGTGGAGATTTTAGAACCATTTGTTTCTAGTGAGCCTGTTTGTTATTATCAGTCAGCTGGGAGAATCCTATGCCTATACAGGGTTTTCCTTTCCCCTTAAATAAATGAATCTCTGTGACTATGGATAGGGACCAAGTTAACCACTTAGTTGCTAGACTTCTCCCCACTGGATAATAAAGGTATTTTAGCATATATAAATATGACCATTACCTATGTTTCAACCAACTTGGTTCATTTTAACCATTTCCTGAACATTCAATAGGATTGTTTTCATAACCAAGCTTATTTAATTATAAAAATAGGCTCCATGTATCAGTCTAATATGCTTAATCTAATCTTTTTCATCCTCAGACCTGCATGTATACATTTCTGATCTATTGTATTTAACAAGTAGCTTTCTTTTCCATTTCTCCCAGGGGGTAAGTCACATGATTTTACGTCAGACTCAGCTTAATCAGAAGCTTTGCCTGCTCTTACCTATTTATTTTCTTCTACCTTTTCAATAAAAACATAAAAGTGCTCTGAAAAGTATAGAAATAGCTTAAGTAACAACTGTGTTGCGCTGTTCAATAAAGCTACCTTCATGAGAGACTGCCCCTTTAGGCTGAAGCCTCTGGAACTGATCTCAAAGAGAATATACTCCATCCCAAACCATATTCCTTAAGGATGACTGAAAAGTGAGACATCTGCTCTCCTTGGGCATGTGCACTATGCTGCTTTCTCTTACAACTTGAAAACGTTTTATTAGCTTTAAGAATTTGTTTAATCAAATCCTCATGGAGGTCCTTCTCACTCCTGGGGCTATTTAGTAAAATATGGATTAGGGCAAAGCGCTCTAATGTGTCTTGCGGAGAGTCATCATGGGGAGAGCCACCAAGGGATGGGGGATAGGAACAGTCTCCAGAAAACAGCTTTTAGCCAAAAAGAAGGAGAAAAATGGGGCTTTGGCAGGAAAAGCTCCTCATGTTTGAAACAAAACTATGAAAGAAAGTATGTCAGTAAAAAAGATTTCCCCAAAGATTCATTTGGAATAGAATTTTCAATATAATGAAGATAAAGCACTTTTTGAGAACCCCCTCTAATAATATTTCATTCCTAATAGAATTGCCTGTGAGCAGCTGAAACAAGGGCAGGGGAAGATATTTATTGAATAAATTACATCGTTGAAATAAATAAAAATATACTTACCTCAGTTAGACATCTTGTTGGATTTCCTAGAATGTAATAATTTTGCTGAGTAATCAAATTAGCACATAACAAAAGAAAAACACTCGATTTTAGTAACCGAGGAATAGGAAAGGTTGGGAGAAAGAAATTTCACACTGTAAGTGAAACACTTCTCTACCCTAAATGTGTTAGCGTTCTAAATTCAGGAGTCTCACTGATCTCGTTCCTTGGAGTGTTCTCTAGCGAGAATAGTCATCTACGGTGAGGGCACTTTTTTACCTGTGGTATTGTGCAAGGGATGAACAAAACAAGTTGTGCACAGATAACCCCTGCTTGTAGGAAAGGTCAGTCTGATATAATAAAGCATGATACAGAGTTATTCAGGGGGAAAGGAACAAATATATTCGGCAGTTTGCTTGCATGAGCTATTTGCAAACAATTTACATATTTAGGCCAGAGAATAAGTTTATTGATCACAGTAGGAGAAAGGGAACACTTTGAGAATTTTGATGGACTTTCAGCCTGGGGGTTAATTACAGCAAGGTCTGTGAGACTAGGCAAACCTGGATTTGTGTCCTGACTCAGCCTTGTGTAAGCTACGTGACTTTAGGCTGGTTGTTAACCTCTCTAAACTTCAGTTTCCTCATTTATTAAACAGAAATAACACTATACTCATAGTTCATTAAAACACTTGCATAGGGCCTAAGCAGTGGTAAGTTAGACCAGAATTACTAAATCGATAATGCTCCTCTCAAGCTTTAATCCATTTTCATCTTTCTTAACTTCTTTTCTCCATGGTCTTCCTCTTGCCAGTCTTACAAACAGACCTCCAGTAGAATTTCCTCTCTTGTACTTTCTGAAGATAGGCATAGAGTTTCTGTTTTTAACTTTCTTAATTTCCTTTTTTATCCCTATCTCACTGAGTGCCAGTATTTGACCATGAAAAGGGTGACTTTTCATATCCTGGCAGGAAGCGTTGTTTTCTTGTCCTTGCCAGCCGTTCACTCTCATGTCTTCAGTCATCTTTCTACGAAATACTCTCGTACGTCTTAACTACACCTTAAACTAAAATGGAGCTTTTATTCATTCCTAAGGTCTCTTCTCCCTTTCATTGTCAGTCACCATTAGTCAAGAATGTACCGGTTGGCTCGCTCTGGTTTGCAATCTTTGTAGTCCAGCACGCTGTTCCTCTATTTTATCAATCTGGAGTCACTTTAATGTTTCAAGTGGAATTGGAGCCAGATACCTCATATTCTGCTCACCTCCACATGACCTTTACACAACTGGCAAAGGATATAGAATCAGTATAATGCTGGCTATGACTGGGAACAGAGATTCTGCTGAATGTCCGAGACTGAAATACTCATAATTACAATAAGCATGATTCCTGTCTTTCCAAAAACACCCAACAATTGGAACACGTACAAGCTTTAAAATACCTTGAATAATTTGTAAATCAACTATACTTCAGGAAAAAAAGAAGATGAAGAAAAGAATCCTACCAATTAAAACAAAAAAATTCCTTGAATAAAAAATATTATTTTCCCTATTTTTTAAAAATAGATAAAAGTTATTTTCTAATTTAGTAAGAAGTAGAACTTGACTGAAATGGTCAGGTTTGTTTTCTACTTCACGTGTGCCTGCCATATAAGTAGAAGATAATTATGAAAGACACACTGTTCTTCACACTCCCAATATATTACAAAAGGAGAATGAGCCTCTCTCCTTGGCTTGGTTTCTCTTTCTTATAAGGACACCATTCATATTAGATTAAGGCCCCACCTAATGGCATCATTTCAACTTAATCACCTATTAAGGATATTATCTCCAAAACTGGTTACATTTTGAGGTACTGGGATTGGGACTTCAACATATGAATTTGATGGGGGACACAGTTCAGCCCATAATATCCTCATGGAGATTAATGTCTATTTGAAAGAATAAGCAGTATATAGCAGGGATGAATTTGCTGTACACCCTTGGATTCATAAAATATTGTGCTGATTTATTGTTCTGAATCAAATTTGATCTGGCTTTGGGTTTCCCACTTGCTAGATCCTCAACAAAGGTCATTGGGGATCCCCCTAACCATCCCCAAAGTCATGCTGAGACCTGAGTGAGAGGGTAAAGGGGGCTTCCGTAGTTAAAGAGTTTCACAGGGGGCTGTAGCCTTCAGTCCATCACAGTTGCTGTTGTCTACTGTCCAGGCTGATGTGATCCATTTGAAGGCATGTATTTTCACTCACTCTGTGCCAAGCTAGGGCACAGGGATGTTTTTTGTTGTCCTTTGGCTCCTAATTTCACAAGCTCTTGGAGTGTTCTGTTGCTGTCAATATGCGTATGCTGCCCCATCAGTGCTCCTGCCACTTCCAGAAAAACTGTCAAGGGAAGATAAAATTCCCTATCATTTCAAGAACCTAGTCTTTCATTTAGGGAATTTTATTTTATTTTATTTTTTAAATTAATTAATTTGTTTATTTTTGGCTGTGTTGAGTCTTTGTTGCTGCACGCGGGCTTTCTCTAGTTGTGGCGAGCGGGGGCTCTTCTTTGTTGTGGTGCGCGAGCTTCTCATTGCGTTGGCTTCTCTTGTTGTGGAGCACGGGCTCTAGGCCCACGGGCTTCAGTAGTTGTGGTGCGTGGGCTCAGTAGTTGTGGCTCACAGGCTCTAAAGCACAGGCTCGGTAGTCGTGGTGCACGGGCTTAGTTGCTCCGTGGCATGTGGGATCTTCCCGGACCAGGGCTCGAACCCGTGTGCTCTGCACTGGCAGGCAGATTCTTAACCACTGCACCACCAGGGAAGTCCCTCATTTAGGGAATTTTAAATGCGTGCATTATTCTCTGTTTGCTCCCTACTTCACATCTCCAACCTGCTCTGTGCCCACGGAGATCAACCTTTACAGTCTGCAGCCTCAGGGTCCCTTGATGCCAGATGCATGGAGCCCATGCTGGTACTGGCAGGAGCTCAGACGGCAAGAGGAGAGAGAGAGTGGAGTGTCTATTCCCTGACAGCTCCTCCTACCCACCCGGCCTTGGGCAGGCGCAACGTTCTTCTGCCTCAGATCACAGCTTCTCTCAGGGGGCCTTTTCCCCACAGCTCCAGATTGTCTCACTCTGTCTCCTTGCCCCCCAGCCCTAAACGTTGCAGTGGCTTTCCACTCGTGCAAGTATCACTCTAGCCTCAGTAAAACGTCCCTTTGTTTTTGTTTTTTGGGTTTTTTTGCGGTACGCGGGCCTCTCACTGTTGTGGCCTCTCCCGTTGCGGAGCACAGGCTTCGGACGGCGCAGGCTCAGCAGCCATGGCTCATGGGCGTAGCCGCTCCGCGGCACATGGGATCTTCCTGGACTAGGGCACGAACCCGTGTCCCCTGCATCGGCAGGCGGACTCTCAACCACTGCTCCACCAGGGAAGCCCCGTCCCTTTGTTTTAAACTCTGTTCTCACACCCTCTGAGGTGCCATCTGCTTCCTGAGGATGCAGTGGTGAGAATGAGAAAGATAAATTCACTGTCCTCATGGAACTTACTTCCTGGGAGTGGTGAGGGTGTGGGAGTCAATTAGCAAACAAAAAGTTAAACGTGGATAGTATTAGTAGCATTAAGTGCTAAATGAAAAATAAAATCAGGCGATATGACAGAGTGACACAATGGCTACCTTAGGTTTAGGATTCTCCCTTTCATCTCTAAGAAACCATGCCTGGAATTGGGCCAGTTTCTCTCCTTTCAACTCAGGCTCCAATCCCTAATTCCCTCCCTCTCATGATGATCTATGTTAAATCATCTTGTAAGGCTGGACTTCCAGACAAAAATCTGGTGGAGATTGTCTTCTGGTATCTGGCAGCTTCTCATTTCCTCTGAACCATAAAAGCCATCAATAGCCTCAGAAAACCAAAGAACCTAGCACTCAGAACCCAAAGGCCTGGGATTTCTCTGTGAATAGAAGTGGGCAGCGTGTATGTGTGTGTGTATGGGGCAGGGGTGGGAGATGGGGGAGCAGGTGCTGGAAAGAAAATACTATCATTTTCCCAAAAGGAAGAAAAGACACTAATTAACATCTTAATAGATTGTTTTTCCATATACATCTGCAAGAAAGTTTAAACTAATAGTAGACAGGATAACTAAACCTTACTAACTCTTGTTTTATCATATATATTTGCATTTATTCCAGAGCTAAAATTCTATGAATTTATGGTTTTTGTGGGATAAGCGAGTGACAAAAATAAGTGCTCTAGGCTTTCGGAAGATCACTTCAAGTCAAGATGGTCAGGAATAGGACAGCTTTTATGAAGAAATGACATTCCAGAGACTCCATGGGTTGTCATAGACTCGCCTTACTGTGATGTTTGCCCTCTTCTACATAAAGTTCTCCTTTTTGTTTAGCAGAACGACCTCAAATCCTCAGCCTTTCCTTTCTCTGTAACGTGCTCAGTGGATTCTCTACCCTTCCTCCCACTTTGGCCAAATCGTCTGATCCTTGAGCTTCAGCAGAAATGTCCTCACCTCCTTGAAGAGCCTCCTTATTTCCCAGCTGGAAGAACTTGCTCTTGTTAACTGCTCATGATACTGTTGGCATCTCTTCTCTTGTTCATCCCCTTATCTTTTCTTGTTGTAGTCCACGACCTTGCCTTATGTCTCTTATTGGCCTGCAAGCCCTTGGGAATCTAATACAGCATCTTAGAGTAGGTAAATGTACACCAAGAATACCTTGACTCTTATAAGATAGATAAGATGTATTCAAGGCTCCTTTCCATAGAATTTGGAAAGCCCATTTCTCTCCCCAAGATTATGAAGTATCTAGGTTTGTTCTGGTGAGGTTAGTGGGATATTTATAGTTTCACAGATGTCTTAAAGGTTTTAAGCTCTGGAAAGCTCTCATTTGGATCAGTGAATACCAGAACTCTTGCCTTAGAGATGGGAGAGTTTAGGTGTAAACCTGGGGAATGAGAGAATGTGGGATGAAAGAAAGATCTCTCTTTCATCTTCACATCAGGATCATCCTCACGTGAAAGAAGAAACCAACTCCATGTGCATCCAAAGACTTAGAAACTGCAGGCAGATGCTATGAAAACAAGGTCCAATAAAAAAAACCCAAATGATCCCAAGGGTGTAGAATCCATCCTGCAGGATGTAGTTCTATTCAGCAGATGGAAAAGGTAGAGAAGGAAGGAGGCTCTCCCACAAATCACTAGAACACTCTGATTTGTTAAATGTTTCCCAGGTAAAATAGACAATTCACAGATTAACTGTCTATTAAAAACGTTTGTCACTAGGTGAGGAATAATAGGAATTTTAAATTAGTTAATTTGCAGGTGATGAAGTTTTGTCTAAAAAGATTTTTAAAGAGGGACACATCATAAGATGCTGTGATGCATATCAAGAGTACATCACTCATGTTATTCCAAGTTGAGTCATGCTGCTAGTGTAAGAATTCCCCACAGATGTTGTGGTGTCATATTATTTGACAGCCAAATTTGATTACAGGTGGGTCATACTGCAACCTTGAAGAGCAAAGTAGAATCCAGCAATGATGTCATTGTGGTCCATCCTTATGAGAAAGGCCATAGATCTTTGGAGCCATAGCTAGTTTATTCCTTGGAGAAGAGTAGACCAGTGATCCTCTGTCATGCAACCCAGTGATGTGAAACCAGATAATCCTGGAAAGAAAACAAAATGCACCAAAGGGCAACATGCATGGTATATGAGGCATTTAGAGTTTACTCTACTCTTGGTAGTGTAATGACTATTGGTAGAATAGTGATATCCTGAGAATAGGTATAAGTATTTAAGGTCATTTTCAGCATCATCCAGATACAGAATAACCTTGAAAATCAAGGTTAAAGGTGACTTCCATAGAATTGGTTCTGATCAAATTTGTACCTATAATGTATGCCATAGTCATAGTATATTTTACTTTTCATATGTAGTATACATATCTAATATATTTTAGATATTTTTACAATATCTTCCATGATAGTTTATTTTATTCTAAAGGAAAAGACATACTTTCTTACACTGTCTCTTAACATATGGAAGGAAAATATCCTCATATGGAGCCCATTTGTAAATGTTGCATGGAATTGTTGGCATCTCACAAATGTATGTATATTTTTTAGAAGATTAATATTCTAGAAGTAAGCATAATATAAAAGCTAAGAGCCACACCAGTTACACTGTTTTTATATAGTCAGTGCTTGGTAATTTTTCATTGACTATATAGATATGAACGTTAGAATATATTTGGATCTAGCACCATAGCTGAGTGATCTTTGGGAAGGTATTTCTTTTTCTGTTTTGTTTTCTCATCTATGAAAATTGTCGTAAAAACCCACATGTTTAGGTTATGAGAATTAAATGAGATAATGTTTTAAAGCTTTTTAAAAACTACGAAAGTATCTTAAAAGTGGGCGAAAGTATTATTATTATTATGCGGTTTTCTTCTTCATCAGTAGGTAAGAAACCTCTACAAGTGTGTTATGTGTCAAGTTAACATTTTCACTGGAAATCAGTCTAGTTCAATGATTCTCAACCAGAGGTGATTTTGTACTCCAGAGGATGTTTGGCAATGTCTGGAAACATTGCAGCTGATACAACTAGATTGTGCTACTAGCATCTAGTGGGTAGAGCCCAGGGATGTTGCTAAACATCCTGTAAGGCACAGGACGGTTCCCTACAACAAAGCATTATCTGATCCAAAATATCAGTAGTGTGGAGGCTGAGAAATATTGGTCTAATTTTTAATTATAAAAAACTTGTGGGCTTCCCTGGTGGCGCAGTGGTTGAGAGTCCGCCTGCTGATGCAGGGGACACGGGTTCGTGCCCCGGTCTGGGAAGATGCCACGTGCCGCGGAGCGGCTGGGCCCGTGAGCCATGGCTGCTGAGCCTGCGCGTCCGGAGCCTGTGCTCTGCAATGGGAGAGGCCACAACAGTGAGAGGCCCACATACCGCAAAAAAAAAAAAAAAAAAAAAAAAAAAAACTTGTATGTGTCATTAATTGTAATGATTCTAATAAAAATTAGAATAATCTCCTTGCTAGAATTTGGGAAAAGGCAGATTTGTGCTGAACCTAGGTAGGCCTGAGATTTAGGTATTTCAGTTTCACTAAGGACGTGCTCATGCTCTCTAAAAATGATGTTACACAAGAGCTTAGGTGGTATGTTTATACTGATGTTCTCATCCCTGTACTACAAATAATACTAGTCTTAAATATTAGAAAACTACCTAAAGAGGAATTTTCAGTGAAAAAGTTCTATTTAGTTGTAGCACATACAACTGAAATTTTCTCTGCTTAGAAATTTTGTTTGTCTTTTGGGCATTGAGGGGAATCTAGCATTCTTGAGAACTAGACCAAAGGCTATGTAAGTATATATAAATAATGCAGTCTTTTCAACACATGGCTAATTTCCATGGTCAAACTTTCTCCAGTTCTTATCCAAATCTCTTCCACATCCCTTCTGGAGAAAGAGATCTTAATTTTCTGTCTAAAATCTGTTTGTATTCAAGACAGTCATTCATATCAGAATAATAGAATTTAAACTACTTGACAGAGAAATGTTTTTCATTTGTAGATGGAGGCTGCTGTCAAAGTAGAATGAGAGGAAGTTTGGCAGCCCATCTGATGATTATTTAATACTTAAGGGATTAGGCTACTTGACATACTTGGTACCCCCCTTCCAGACACTTAACAGTCCAGGGTTCTAAGGTAATGACATAGCAATAGACACTTTACTCCCCTCTCCTTTTAAAAAATGAAATTATGTACAGTTTTCTTTCTGTTTCATTTGGACCACGTGTGCCTGATCCTGTGCCAGAAAATAAGAGGAATCTTATACCAACCTTCCTAATTACTGTTGACATCACAGAGTATGTAAATTTTCATTAAAGCCTTGAGAGGTGGTTCAGTAGATGTGAAAATGCAGTTTTATTCTAGGCAGAAAAGAAGTTAAAACCCTGGAAGCTGGGAACGTAAAAAGAAAGTCAGTATGTTGAAAAACAGTGAAGAGATTGAAAAATAGCATGCAGTTAAGGAGGTTTGAGGAGTTTCAGACTGCAGGCAAGTGGAAATAGTAGAATAATTACACGTATTCTCATTCTCCCCTTCCATGCTCCCCGCAAAAGGAAGACTGACAAAAATAAATTCCAGCTTTCAATTCTTACTTGAATTTACCCAAGATAAAATATAAAGTGATCATTGTAAGTTGTAAATTAGGTATTTTGAATAATTTAGGTACAGAGGTCAATTAGTGGTGCAGGTAAATGTTTGAAAGGTAGCTCTCTAAAAGAGACAAACAGGCCTGTGGTGTAATACTTGCACGTGGCCAATTTCAGCTACCAAAGTGAAGTCACTAACACAAGTTAAGAAGAGATGTGCAGTAGCAAACCGTTACATAGTATTTCCAGCAGAGGAATACAATAGATATAAATCACCCCAGGAGCATATACAGTAGCAACTGTGCTGAAAAATTAGGAAATGATGAGTTTTGAGTATTTAATACCTTTGTTTTTAATATGTTTTAAATTGTAAGCTTATATAATATTTAATAATGGCTGGGCTTGCAGAGTCTCTGAAAATTTAGCCACCAGTTCTCAGAAGTGAGTATAAGCTGACCAGTGATGGGGATAGTTCTTCCAACTTCCCACATTACTTTGCTCTATGGAGTTGGAACTTGACATAAAAGATGATGAGTAGTCACTGAAGGTCAGTACTTTGGATGAAATCATCGTTTTTGAAATTTTGACCATTAAAAATATAGCAGAGAAGAAACCCTGCAGGAGAAATTTCACTCTAACAATGGAAAGAGGTAGAATAAGGTATAGCAGTATTAAGAAAGGTTATAAATATTACAGTACTTTATATGATAAAACCAATACAAGATCTACAGAAAAAATATAGAAGGAGGAAAATGACTGGGGCAACTAAGAATCTTTTAGCCTATTCATATTTGCATGTAGATTTTAAAGGGGCTGTTGGATTACACAATTCAGGTGCACCTTGTTCAGGTAAATAGGTATGACCTCTGAATGACAACATTAAATCAGTTTGTGTGTGGTGTGTGTTTATGTGTATGTGAGCGTGTGTGTGTGTATGTGTGTGTTTGTTTTCAAATTTGGCATCTACCAGACAAAATTTGAAATGCAGTTTTTATTAAGAATCCTTGAAACCTTTAGTAATGATCTTTTGCAATTAGAGCATGAAAACGAAGTAGACATTTTCTCTAGACTGCCTGAAAATTTAAGGTACATTTTTGTCTTTCTGCCAAGAGAATTGGGTACTTTAAGAGCTAAACCCTATATTGCTATGGCTTTTATCAAAAAGTTTCCGTTTAATGTATTACTCTGGATTTTCCAGTTCCTTTCTTGTCTTCAGAAAACCACAATGAACTATTTTTTAGTTGATTAAAATAAAAGTAGAATGCTTCATCTTGGAGGAGAAAAGAATAACTGAAGATCGAGCTTAAAGGGAAAAAAATTACAAAAAACTATGTGCCACAATGAAGCTTTGAAAACAGAGCCCATAAAAAAATGAAAGAATGACAATTTGTAAATCAGGAGTCCCGAAGTTCTGTTTCATGATTATGTTGCAGTTTAATTTCTTTATATCTTTCTGCCATTGTTAAAATAAAAAAAAAAAAAGCAGCCAGAACTTCAAAGGGACTCTGCATGTGTTCCGAATCAGGGCTTCAGAGCTGATGTCTGACAGCCCAGAAATTAAAAGGAAATAAATGTGCTGTTTAAACTCCCATTTTTTCCAACAACAACAACAACAAAATCACCTTTTCTGTATTAAGAGTTTTTTTTATTTTCTTTGCTAACTTTCAAATTCTGTCCCCTCAGATATTTCCTCATTTGCCAATTACGGGCCTGGGTCCATGGAGTGCAGCATTCTCATGGACTTCAGAGAGAATTTTCAGACAACCAGAGGGGATGTCAAGACTTTGGGATCAGCCTTTGTGACTTTTTCTATACGTTAAAACAGATTCCCTCCTCAAAAAAAAAAAAAAAGACAAAGAACCATAGTTGTTAGGCCATGCCCAAACACCTGTGTTTGACTGTTCTTACATTTTCTTGGGATGACGGAAACAGACATCCCAAAGAACAAAGACAGGCTCAGGATGGTTTGTGTTTGAAAGTGCACTAGCGTGGATATGAAACGTCAGTCAGCAGCCAGAGATTTGGCAGCCATTTCTTGGAGTTCCGAAGAGAGTAATTAGAGTTTGACCTGGAGAGCTGTGCTGCATGGGGGTACAGATGAATCTTTCGCTCGGGAAGAATCATGGATGTAAAGGAACTAGGTTTCAGTTCCTTTACAAATGAGAAAGTGAAGACGCTGCATCTCAGAGTGGCAACATGATTCGCTCAAGATAACACAGTAAACTGGTGTCAAATTTTGGTGAATTCTATATCATATGTCTAATGAGGTGGCTCTTGGGCTTTAGAGAGAAAGGGGCACATAAACATTTTGGGTTTAGGTGGTGCTTTCTACCTCCCTATCAGAACCATTATTCTCAAACCTACCTTTTAATAGATATTAGCAAACGGCCAGGAAATGTGGGCATACAGCAGCCAGGAGCAAAGGGCTTCCCCGCCACATCTTTGCAAAGAAAAGCAAGCCACCCTGGGAATACGCTAGATTTAATGCGCTTGGGTTCTTTCTCTCATCTCTCACATGCCATCTCACAGTCTGCACATCTGGCCTGCAGAGTATCCCAGAATGTTTATTTCCGGACCTGAGAGGCTTTCCTGAGCGTGGCTCGGGTAGAGTCTACATTTTGTTCATGTTAAGTCACATCTCCAGAGGAAGGAGACGATCCACTTCAGTATTCACATTACATTTCAAGTTCTGCAAGCACACGTGGTAGAGAGAAACGAGTCAGTAAAGGTGAGCTGAAATGCTTTCAAAGTTCACAAATAGGAAATCTTCCTACATTCCTTGGGCAAAAGCACAGAGAATGCCAAAGCACTGATCTCCCTGGCTCGACTGTCACAATGTTTGCAGTCAGTCAGGACTAAAAACTCAGATCCAAGTATAGGCACTGCTCAATCTCAATGTCCCTTTGGACATGAGAATGAGGAACACTGGCTTTTTATTTATTCAGTAAATACGACTGTTTTGGTTTGGATGACAGGTCAAAAATTGGGATGTTGAACAACTCCTTCAGAATATCACAATTAAATTGAAAATAAAAAAGACATGCAAGAAAAGACAGTACCTGGTTAAGTGAATTCTGCAGGGAAAATGTATAGTGATCAGGGAAAGTTCTCTAAGAGTAGTGACAGGGGGCAGCAGAGCTGGCTCTTGGATGATGAATTAAATATAAATAAGAGGAGAAGGGAAAGCAGATGGAAAGAAAGACATAAGTAAACATCGCATTTGCTCTCTCCAGCAACCATTTGTTGCACTTTGCTGTGTCCTCACATTGTGCTTAAGCAGAAATGTGCAGTCTTCCATGTACTCACCATAATCTCAAGTGTTATTTACTCCGAATTCACAGAAGAAGAAATGGAGACCCAGGAAAATTAAAGAACATGCCTGAGATGTCACTGGTGGCTCTTACCCAAAGCAGTCTCCGGAAAGAAAGCATCTTTAGGATCGTCAGTTTGACAATATGGCATATTGGGGCCTGGATTACCAAACCAGGTAGTTTGAGCATTGTCATTGGCAGATGTTAAGGGGATTTTAGGAGGAGAAGCTGTGGAAGATGGATCATGGATAATATTTAGACATGTTCAGTTAGAGTCGAGTGTGGATGTATAAAGAAATGCCCTACTGGGCAATTTGTGAATGAGAATTAAATCTAGAAAAGGAGGGTAAGGAGAGATGGAGATTTCAGTCTTTGACTTAGTGATTATGGATGTAAATGATGTAGCAGTGAAAGGATTCACTGATAGACAGCGTTTGCAGAGGAGGAGTGGAGTACTGAGGGCAGAACTCTGGGAGTACCCACATTTCTCAGGAGGAAGGGGGTAGAGGAGCCAGCAGCTAGACTCGGAACAGGAAAGGAAGGAGGGACACCTGAGAGTATGATGGCGTAAGGCCAGTTGAGAAGAGCGTTTTATAAAGCAGGGGAGAAAAAATGTTGATACAGAAAGTCAGTATCGTTCAAGAGACATTCTCTAGGGCTTCCCTGGTGGCGCAGTGGTTGAGAGTCCGCCTGCCGATGGAGGGGACACGGGTTAGTGCCCCAGTCCGTGAAGATCCCACATGCCGCGAAGCGGCTGGGCCTGTGAGCCATGACCGCTGAGCCTGCGCGTCCGGAGCCTGTGCTCCACAACGGGAGAGGCCACAACAGTGAGAGGCCTGCGTACCGCAAAAAAAAAAAAAAAAAAGGGAGACTGGGGTGCAACACAGGGCAGGGAAAGGGTGAAATACCAGGTTGAAATTCTACTTTGTATACAATTTCATGACAGCCCAAACCTGGAGTAACAATGAAGTCTATTATCTTTATTTCGATGTCTGTTTGTCTTGTTGATAAGCAAAATAAAACTGGATCTATTTTGCTTGTGTCTTGGTATGCTTAAATTGTTGACTACTACAAATATCAAAGGATCAACCCAAATGGCAGAGCTGGAAGGACCCTTCACGATCTTGTAGTCACATGGCTCTGAAACGTAATTCAAGGGCCTTATTTTAAATGCAGAGTCTGGGGGACTTCCCTGGTGGTGCAGTGGTTAAGAATCCGCTTGCCAGTGCAGGGGACATGGGTTCAATCCCTGGTCCAGGAGGATCCCACATGCCGCGGAGCAACTAAGCCCTTGTGCCACAGCTACTGAGCCTGTGCTCTAGAGCCCACGAGCCACAACTACTGAGCCCGAGTGCCACAACTACTGAAGCCCATGTGCCTAGAGCCCCTGCTCCACAAGAGAAGACACTGCAATGAAAAGCCTGCTCACCTCAATGAAGAGTAGCTCCTGCTCGCTGCAGCTAGAGAAAGCCCACACACAGCAACGAAGGCCCAACGCAGTCAAAAATGAATAAATTTAAATGCAGAGTCTGGGTCTCACCCCAGAGATTTGGATTTTAACTTGTTCGGGAATGAGCCTCAGGAATCTGCATTTTAATAAACACCTACATGATTCAGATTAGCCAGAGGTTAACCTCACTTTAAGAAATACTTAATCCAACCCCTTTAATTGATCCATAGAGAAATTAAAACCTAGAGATGGGAATTAGCTTTATCCAGCAGAACTCGAATTTAGTTGGTAACATTCTTTTTTTTTTTTTTTTGGCTGTGTTGGGTCTTTGTTGCTGCATGCATGCTTTTCTCTAGTTACGGGAAGCGGGGACTACTCTTCGTTGCGGTGTGTGGGCTTCTCATTGCGGTGGCTTCTCTTGTTGCAGAGCACGGGCTCTAGACACGTGGGCTTCAGTAGTTGTGGCTCGCAGGCTCAGTAATTGTGGCTCACGGGCTTAGTTGCTCTGCGGCATATGGGATCTTCCCGGACCAGGGATGGAACCTGTATCCCCTGTGGTGGCAGGCAGATTCTTATCCACTGCGCCGCCAGGGAAGACCCGATAACATTCATTTTTATTGTTGATTAATGTTACCCAAACTCAGAATCAGTAGTGCCACACTGGCTCTGTCACTGATGTTTCACAAGATAGACTAGATAATCTTTTCTAGAAACTAACATTCCTTAGGCAGTAAGACTCAACAGATGGGTGGATTTAAGGAGCTGGCAGAGAACATCTGGGTATCTCTCAAGAGAAGTCATTTTTCCTTAATGAATTTGAGGTTGAAAGTTTTTATGATGAGTTACACAACTCTTTTGAGACATAATAGTTATGATAAAAGGCACATTCCTTTAACAGTCATTTTAAATTTATTTAGTCATCTGTTATTAGTTAGGTAATTTTGGTCACTCAGTTCTTTTTTTTCTTGAAGCTATTATGCTTTTGATTGGGATAAGAAGAATGCCAGTGGTCATACCTTAATAAAATTCCCACATTTTTCAGTTGTGGATCAGGCTGTTAATATCCAGATTCTGCAATTTTAACTATTTTTGGTAAATCTGTACTGACACTTTAAGGGAGGAGCAATAGACTAGACAGGTGCATATCTGAAGTATATTCCAGCTTGACTCCCAGCCTAGTGTATCTGTAATGGTCTTTAGTTTGAAAATCGGTTGCCTAATTTCATTACAGACTCTTTTTTTTTAATTTATTATTTATTTATTTTATTTATATTTGGCTGCATCGGGTCTTGGTTGCAGCTTGCGGGGTCTTTGATGAGGTGCACAGGCTCTTCATTGTGACGCTCTCGGGTTTCTCTCTAGTTGTGGCGTGTGGGTTTTCTCTCTCTAGTTGTGGTGTGCAAACTCCAGGACCTGTGGGCTCTGTAGTTTGTAGCACACAGACTCTCTAGTTGAGGTGGATGAGCTCAGTAGTTATGGCGTGCGGGCTTAGTCGCCCCGCGGCACGTGGGATCTTAGTTCCCCAACCAGAGATCGAACCTGCATCCCCTGCATTGTGAGGCAGATTCTTTACCACTGGACCACCAGGGAAGTCCCTCATTACAGACTCTTATTGAAAGACATCCATGACCTCCCAGTTCTAATGATTCTGGAATTACCAGCAGATTATGCTTCTTCATTTATTCTGATACGTAGTCTAGACTTTGGACTAGCTGGACTCCAGCTAGTCCCCAAAGTCCTGAAAACTCTTCTTTATCTTTGATCTACCCATTCTGACACTGGCCTCTGCTTAGTTCACTCTGTCAACATTCAATGCTACAGTCTTGTCATCTTTCAGGTCTCTTAAGTGCCTTGAAGTATTTGACCTAAAAAGCCACCACGCTCCCTGACATACTCTGTTTTTGCCACATTTTAGAGTATCTTATGTAAGTTGGATATTGGGCCTCATTGTGCCTTAAGATGCAAGACCTCTAGCATGATCTAGGGAAGACTCCTTTTTCATGTTCCACATCTCCAGCTCGGGAAAGCAGGAAAAAAGTACAGGATAAAAATCGTGATGCAGTGTACTCTGGAATATTTCATTCCTCCCCCCCGCCGCCCCAAAATGATAGTTATATACTGATGGATATGTGAGGAAGTTCCTATTTTCATCTACCTGTAATTCAGTTAATGATTTTTTTTTAATGGCAGGTGGAAAGAGCCTGTAACAGACAAAAACTACTTTGATAATAAATATTTAAAATAAACACTTTTTGGTTTCATGTTGGCAAGTTGAATCATGGCATTTGTAAAGATTGTATAGGATTCTGGCCACAATTGCACTACAGATTTTCTACCACAATGTTGGAGAATAGGCTACTATTTTTTTAAAGAGCTACCTTACTGGTCTTACTAGATTCTCACGGGTTTTGCTAAATACTATACTTTCCTTTGTAAATGTTCTTTAAATATTTCAATTAAATGGTGATTTATTTTAAAAATCAGCAATAACAAATGTGTAATAGAAGCCAAGTATTACAGAATGCTTAATCTTTGACAAATACATTCAGAGCCATTTCATATTTATTTAACATACAATTGCTGTCTAATTTAATCTAAATTAAATGGTTGCTTGAAACCTATAATTCAGAGGCTTCCTGAACTTCCTTTTATGGCAGGAAAAATAAGAAATCATCAGTTTTGCCCCGAGGGTAGAAACTTATCTTTTAAAATCAGGTATTTCTTTTTTTGAAATTAAAAACCTGGGTCATTTGGGAAATGGAATTCCAAGGAAATGTTTTTGGCAATGAGACTTATGTCCATTGAGACATGGGTTCGAGCCCTGGTCCGGGAAGATCCCCCATGCCATGGAGCAACTAAGCCCATGCACCACAACTGTTGAGCCTGCGTACTGCAACTACTGAAGCCTGTGTGCCTAGAGTCCGTGCTCTGCAACAAAAGAAGCCACCTCAATGAGAAGCCCACGCACCGCAACGAAGCGTAGCCCCCGCTTGCCACAACTAGAGAAAAGCCTGCGCACAGCAAGAAAGACCCAACACAGCCAATAAACAAATAAATAAATTTATTTTAAAAAAAAGCAATTAGTCATGAAGTAACCACAAGGACACGTATAGTGGATAGACTTTTTGGCAGTGGTCACTACAAGAATTGCCATGACCATCATTATCTGAGCTGGATTTGGGGAGTGCCATCATGAATTAATGCTATAACCAACGTTGAAAAGCAAGCTTAGTTCCAAGGGTTAATTCAAAAAGAAATTAGGGGTTTTAGCAGGGGGCAAGTAATATATTTCTTTTCGAAGTGATAATATCAGAAAACCAAAGTGGATTTTTTTTTCCTGAAAATCAGTTTTTATGAATGTAAGTTAAAGCTTGATTAAGAAGAATGGGTAACAGCCATTAACTTTTGAGGAGTGTTATTCAGGCACAGTTGGTGCCGTGACTGTAGCATTAATACATTGAACTAGTACTTCAGTATGTGGATTCAAACACAGCTGAGAGGTTTGAAGGACATGTGCTGGAATCAACAAACCACTTCCTTATTACAGCTTTGCCATTGTCTGTGTTGCTTGGGCAAGTTAATTTCTTTTTAACTCATTCTCCCACTTGGGCAGTTGTGATGATTAAATGAGATAATGTGTTTCAAACACATAGCATGGTACCTGGTGATGGTAGCTCTCACTAACATTAGTTCCTAAGTGATGTAAGGAAAGGGACTGTCTTTGTTATGCTTAAAACTATATCCTCATTGGTCAGCACAGTTCCTGTATTCTACTTTCACTCTGTAAAACTAAATTAATGAAATTGCTTACAAGTTTCATAGAACTGTGTAAGAAACAGTCTGTGACAGGGACTTGAGTTTTCTTTGTGGCTTGTTGTATTTCTTTGGACCTAAACTTTTCCCCTGGCTGCTCCCCCAGGCAATCTTTGAGAAAGATTTTTTACGTGTACTGGTCACAGTATATTTTTTAAAACATTAAGAAAGGAAAATAGTTATTCTGTAGTCGGTATATTATACGAGCATGACATTTTTCAGGGCTTTGCTTTTCTTTACTTTTCTTCAAAAATTGCTCTCCAGTATCACCATGGGCCCTGAATCCAGAAAGTTGGGTATTGTAATTTAAGAGTGTGGACTCCAGAGCCAGAAGGTTTAAATCCTACCTTTGCTGTTTTACCTTGGACAATGTGCTTTAACCTCTCTGTGTTTACTTCCCATCTCTAAATTGAGAATAATGGTAATACCTCTTTCATATCTGTGTGTGTGTGTGTGTGTGTGTGTGTGTGTGTGTTAGCTGTGTTGAACATTAAATAAGTTGTAAAAAGCCTACCCTGCAATAAGTTCCACATACACTTTAGCTATTAACACACATTCATCCAGGTCTATAAAGTCAGCTTCAGGTCTCTCTACTATTTATACATCAGTCATTTAATTAACATACTGAGAATGCCAAGCACTGTACTAGGCATTGGATATACAAAGCCAGGCAAGATGTGGTCCCTGTCGTCTAGCAGTTTATAACCTCATAGGGTGAACTCACAAATTAAGGACTATAGAGAGAAATCAGTGTGAAGGGGGCACATAGGAACAATTCTGCATTGCCCACGGGGCTCAGGATGTTGCTTACGCTAAATTTAAAAGGTGAGTAGGAGTTAGCTGGATGTGGACAGGACATTTCATCAGTGGAAGCTCAGAACTGTGGGCATTGTTTGGTTGCTGTGTTCATCAAATTGTATAAATAGTTACGTCAAGGGAAGAGTAAATGTGGGGACATGACAGAAGATGGGGCTGGAGAGAGAGACCATGTCTTGAAGGCTTTGAATTTAATCCTGAAAAATGTGAGAAGCCAACGACAAGTGGTTGGGTGGCTGGTGTATGGAGGTCACTGCTCTCTGAAAGTGAGCCTAGAGTTTTCTGCTGGGATGCTTGCCCATCTCCAGGCCCAGGGTCTTCTCCTAACTTGTACACTCTTTCAGCTGTATAAGCCCTCCCGTAGTTCCTTAAGCACAAGATGCGTTAGTTAGAAAAGGCTTGCAATGTCCAATTTGACGTGGCCAGCGATCATACAGAGCCCTTGGTTCTTTAGAAGAGTTCACAGTTCTCGAAATCTCTCTGCCTGGAAAAGGTCACCTAATTTACATAAACCCGGGTTCATCCAGGACTGGGATTCTCCTGTTCTTTTAAACAAAGTGACCCACAGATTTTGGCTTTGGTTCAGAGTAACAGAGAAGCTAGCAGCACTGACTCTCTATTTGAAGTATCTCATCATGACTGAAAATTCATCATAACCTTATTTTCTTCTAACAACCCACTTCTTCCAGATCCAGCAGGCACTTTGTTCAGGCATTGTCAAGGTATGTGTCTTATTCCTCAGCATACTGGCAATTGGCACTTACTGGGGGAAATGGGTGGAGAATAGCGAGGACAGATGAACCCTTTGGGCACATGGTGACATGCATTGGTTACTTCATCTTATTCTAAGTGAAAAGTAAACATGCTTTATGTGTGTGGGTTTTTTAAAAAATTATTTGGGGCTCTTCTCACTTATTTTAAACAGGCAGTAGGGTCAGTGGTTAAGGCCTCAGAGTCTAAAGCCTGAGTCCTGACATTACTATATTGTAGTTGTGTGCCCTTGGGAAAGTTACTCAACTTCTCTTTGTTTGCCCCTCTAGAAAGTTGGATACTGTCTGTAGCTACCTCATAATGTTGGTGTGAGGACTGAATGAAACATCTGTATGAACCCCAGGACCTGGCACAGGATAACTATTTTAGAATTGTTCATTGTTGTAGTTACCATTACTATTCCAACTTTCCCTACACTTTCACTTTTACCTCATGAACTGTTATTCTGTTATCGATTTATCTTACGCCTATAGCATATTCAGGGATATGTGAAAATTTATTAACTCAACACACCATCCTTTTTAAAAATTTTTATTTATTTATTTATTTATTTGTGTCTGTGTTGGGTCTTCATTGCTGCCCGCGGGCTTTCTCTAGTTGCAGTGAGTGGGGGCTACTCTTTGTTGTGGTGCACGAGCTTCTCATTGCGGTGGCTTCTCTTGTTGCGGATCATGGGCTCTGGGTACACAGGCTTCAGTAGTTGTGGCTCGCGGGCTCTAGAGCACAGGCTCAGTAGTTGTGGCTCACGGACTTAGTTGCTCTGCGGCATGTGGGGTCTTCCCAGACCAGGGCTCGAACCGGTGTCCCCTGCATTGGCAGGTGGATTCTTAACCACTGCTCCACCAGGGGAGCCCCACCATCCATTTATTACCTCACGGTTCTGTTAGGTCACAAGAACTGGGCTCTCTGCTTCTGGTCTTACAAGGTTGATATCAAAATATCAGCCAAGTTGGCTCCTTATGCTGGAGGTTGTAAGGAACAATCCTCTTCTGAGTTTATTTAGTCCCTTGCATTTGTAGAACTGAGGTCCCCATTTCCTTGTTGGCTAGAAGCTACCAACATTCCTTCTCACATTGTCTCTTACATTTTCAAACCATCAGTGGTTCATCAAGTCCTTCTCATGCTTCAAATCTCCCTAATTTCTTCTTCTTATAATACCAACTAGAGAAAAACTCTGCTTTAAAGGGCTCATGCGGGACTTCCCTGGCGGTCCAGAGGTTGAGACTCTGAGCTTCCACTGGAGGGGACATGGGTTTGATCCCTGATCTGGGAACTAGGATCCTGCATGCTGCGTGGCATGGCCAAAAAACATTTTTTTTTAATTAAAAAAGAAAAAGGGCTCATGCGATTAGATTATCTTAGCCAGCCCCCTCCAGTTCCCCCTGACAGTGCCTGAAATCCTCCCTTTGATTTACTCAAAGTCAACTGAAACATCTTTTTGCCGTACCACAGGAGTATACATTATATGCACAGATTTCATCCACACTCAGAGGAGACTGTATTATACAAGAGCAAAAGTTATTGGGGGTCATTCTGAGATTTCTGCCTACCATACTATCTAATTGAAATGGAATTAAGTAAACTTAACTAGAATACATTCATTCCATATTCATTCATTCTTTCTGTAGCATGTACTGAGCATCTACTATGTACCAAGCTAGGTGCTAGATTTGAATGTATTAATTCTGGCAATTTATATTTTAGAAAAAATTTTAAAGAGTAGGATTATCTGGAAATATGGGTTCCTGTTCTCCAAACTTATTTTTCCATTCCCCATTTTGCTTTCTGGAACTGTAATATATATGGTCCTATGTGAGCATAACTGAGTAATTCTACAACTAAGTTTACTAGTAGAAAAACCAAATGAATGAAAAAAATGATACCATTTAGAATACTTTGCCTGTTTACCTAAGAGAGCTTTTGAATCACAAAGAGGGCTGATGGGCTGGTGAGGAAGTAATAGTTATTGATATTGCCTAGATGTGAAGTGCTGGGCGGGTGCATTTTACATATATTATTTCACTGAAACTAACCAACATGACTGTTCCTGTATCAGAAGTGGGAAGCTGAGGCAAAGATATACAAATGCATACCACTGCAAACGTTTGAATATGTCCTCTATTATCTTCTGAGTTTCTTCTAAACAGATGTATGTCTTCCATCTATTAAGCTTTATAAAAATGTGTTTATTTTATAACAATTATCTTTCTCTATGTCAAATTTTATTTATCCGTGTATGTGCCCCTTATATGTAATTCCTCTGGAAGCAGGAACTATATCTTATTCATCCACGTATTTCCCTAGTTATTGTTAGAGTGTGTGCTCAGTAAATACTGGTTGAATTTGAGTAGTGCAAAGTACTGTAATGGGATCATCATTGCTTAGCATGAGTCTGTCCTGCTCTTGTTCCATCCCACTTGGCCAATTTTGCGTGAGCGTCGATGAGAGAATAGATCCCATGTGTTTAAAGCATTATTGAAAACAGCAGTAAAAGCTAGTGATTGGCAAATCAAATTGCAGTTGGGGTTTGGCAAAAACAATTTTGTTGAGGGGTGGGAAGGAGTGGTCCTATGATATCCAAAAGCATTTTCTAGGGATTTTTATCTCCTCACTGGTTTTATATTTGTGTATTTTAAGGGAAATTTAATTCACATGTTTCTGGATCATTTACACTTAACACACCAAAGCAATGATTTGTAAAAGCCATTTGGTGTCTAGGAACTCTTTTTAAAGTTCCTTTTGAACTGGAAATCATGTCTGAAAAAATGGGCAGTCTTAATATCTATTAGGTTGGCTGAATAGTGGGAAATGCTTTGGGTTCTCACCCCAACTCTGTAGTTAACCATTTGCCTTGATAATTGACCTTTCTGAGTCTTAGTTTCCTCAACCTTAAAACGAAAGGATTGGAGTATTTAATCTTAAAATTCATTTCTAGATCTTAAGTTCTATGGTTGAACTCTTTTATTCAAAAATATAAAAACTGAATACCTGCTATGTGCCAGGTTCTGTTCAATGTACAGCATTTATATATATATTGAGGTGGCTTTTTATGATTAGATACTTATTTCAAATCTGTGAGGTAGAATAAATAATCCGTAGTTGTATTTACAGGTGAGAAAACTGAGGTTCATGTATTTGAAGTATCAGATTTATATATAAAACTGTGGCACATAGTAGGCATTTAGTAAATAAACTGTTGATTTGTAGATAGATGGATCATGGATGGACAGACAGATGGAAGGGTGGATGGTCAAAATGCCAGTCAACCTTTCTTGCCATTTTATTCTCAGGAATTCCTGAGGATAAATATTTTTAAATTTCATTTTTCCAAAATACTGGCATTGAAGTATTCTCTTGTCTCAGATTTTGTTTAGGATACAAACCAACTATTCATTTGTTTTCAAAAGGTGCTGAGAATATAAAGTTACTTCCTGGAGCATCACTGACTGGAACAGTAAAAGGATTTTTACTGTACTTGAAAGTGCCTTCTTTAAAACATATGCAATATTTATAGGCCTGCTTGGAATAAGCCAACTGAAAGATTTAATGATAATAATCTCCTTGGTTCTTCTAAAATTGATTTCCAGTTTCAATGAACTTTAAAAGAGTCCTAGGACATCAAATAAATAAAGATCTTAATGTGAAATGAATCTTCAAAATATGTTCATAAATTTACATTTTAAACATGACCAGAAAATATATACCTTTCCCATTATTAAGGTGATGCTTTAATGAAAAATTTTCATTTGCATGAAATAAACCTTTTTTGGCTACAGATGAAAGGATTTTATGGTAGCGACAATGGTTTTGTGAGTTAAATGATCCCAACATCATCAGGAACGAATCACAAGTGCCTACCATATGAATTACAGCATCATAATTCTTAAAAAGGTATTTCTGTGGAGACCATTCTTCCCATCTGCAACAATCAGCTTCTGCTTTGAAGTCCTGCTAGGGAGCCTCACAATACATGAGCCAGCCACATGCTACCCAAACTTCTCTCTCAACTTGAGTTTGACTGCATTTTCCTAAAGAACAACATGGTAACTTAATGACTAAGGGGTTTAGAGAGGAAAATGACTACAATTTTTGTAATTACACTTTACCGTATGTTCATTCTTCAGTTGATCTTTCCTGGACATAACTACGGAAATTTTGCCAGTGGATGTGCAAAATTAAATTGCAAATGAAAACGGGACAAAAGTGTCTGACTCCATTGATCCCTACTATATTGAATTTGCAATGAAGTCTTCACAAATATTTTAGGACCAAATGAAACTAACCTGTTAAAAAATGAGTAAAACTGTTATTGAGGCTTCTTTACCATATCAGAAAGAGTTACAAAAATTACATAAATCAGTAACGTATTAGGTGTCAATATTTCTAAAGAGACTGTCACTGCTGCTGACTCTCCACTACCTCTGCTAAATGGCACCATGGGGTGAGGGATTGCCTCTATCATTCTTGCTTTGTTTACCTGAAGCTTTCCTAGGCAGACGTAGGAAATAATAGTGAAGAAGCACTTGTAGTGAATGGGAGACTGATATCAGAAAAGTTAGGAGATTTACAAGTAGAAGTGAAATGATTTCTAATCAGTCATTTTGTGTCACTATTTCTTTATTAATCAAGTGAATCATGACCCAGGTACCTACCTTTCTTGGGGGTTGGCTGCTGAGTCTAGAGTGTGATTTTTATAGGATGGCAAAATAGCAATGGTTAACTATACTCTAAGTTGGAGAGAAGTCCCTCTTCAACCTACAGCAGAAGTCCCTCAGTGTTGACCTCCCTAGAGAGTTCTGATACACTACATGTTTTCAATTTCATAATAAAAACAGACTTTCTAAGAGTATCTGATTTCTCTGAGCTTCTATAAGAATGTTTCAGTTATCCACAACAGGCATTGCTGAACGCACATGAATGAAGTTTATAAAGTTTAGGAACTTCATTCCCATCTTGCCATCATGTGCTTTACTATTTATGTTCTATCTCATACTCTGGTAAAAAAGAAAAGTTAGCAGTAAAAAAAAAGCAAGCCTCTTTTCATCCTATAATAATACATAATAACACTAGAATCAGATAAGTGCTTCAAGCATACAGGAGGATATTATTTGCAACCTTATATATAAAGCTGAAAACTAGTAATAATTTAATATCTAAAAACAGAGAATTAGTTGGTATATTAATACATTTAAAATGATATTGCAGAGTATATGAAACATGTTTTCCACTATATTTGTATTTGTAAATGTAAATTTAAAAATTACAATATGATCCTGTTTTATTTTAAAAATACACAAAAACTATAAGCATGAAATACCACAAAAGTGGGATTGGCTATTTCTGGTTGCTAGGACTGGATTTATAATTATATAAATTATAATTATTTTATTAATATTATTTATTAAAAATATATATAATGTATAACAACATATATCATATTTGTTATATATTACATAATTTTATTTGCCTTTTTTTTCTATTTCCATATTTTCCACAATGACCATGTGTTAATTTTTCTTTTGAAAATAGTTGTTTTCAAATGGACATTAAAATAAAGTTAGGGTTGTTTCCTTGCACTACCAATATTCTGGGAACTATATGGGAAACATTAGGGAGAAGCATATGAGACATGCCATTTTGAAGGGTGAATCCTTTTGTGTCCTAATGGCTTAGTTATGAAATATATATCTAAAGTTTAATCTTTGAGGCTTCCTAGAGCAACTTTTCGTTTCAAACAATTTCTCCAAACTTAATAAAAATGCTGACACGATATGACTTCTTTAGCAGAAATGAACCCTCATAGAATTTCGGGAAATCACAGTGAAATTGGTCATTTGAAGCACTACCATATTTACTGCTTAGTTAATATTCTTTTCAGAAGCAACAAAATTAAGTTTGCTTCCAGTGAATCAGAGGATTTCTAGCTGAAGATGCCCTTGCAATTCTCTTCCTCAGTGCTGTCTCAGTCTTGGTAGTTACCAGTTCAGTATGTTCGGTCATCAAAAAACAAAAAAAAGATTTGTTACAGTGTACCTTCCTTCTTATGCTTATAATAACGCTGATTTAATTAAATTAATGCTTTTTGAAACAACCAGGTTATATATAGTATTCTTTAGTGTAGTGGCAGTAGCAGTAGTACAGTAAGTAGTAGTGATAGTATTTTGTTAATGCCTCGTTCTAGAAGATTTTCTCAGAAGAGCTTAAGGTGCCAACTTTCACTTTGAAAAATATTTCTTAGAGTATTCTGTCACAGTCAATGCACATGGTAGGGACAACTTCTGAGGCTGATTTTCACTGAATATGTATCATTTCCAGTCACTAACCTGATACTGCCCATCTTGCTGCCCCAGGCAACCAGGCTCCTCCCTAAGTACCCCACCCTCTAAAAAAAATTCAGAAACAAAAGGTATATGTGGACCTTAAGAACCCAGTTCCACCCCATTTCATATCTGTAATTGCTTGAGCTCAACATGCACCGTGTTATACAGACTTACTTTCTCACTTGATCGCTTCTTTCCCATCAACCCTCACACTCCAGACACTCGAACCTCCTTGAGAAAAACGTTGCTGGCGCTATGCTCTCTGCTATAATTTTTCAGCTGTACAGGTTCAGTTTGTTGTGACAAGTAGGGTGAACTTCTGTGCTTTTGTGAAGCTGGAAGTAAAAACTATTAAATGAAACTTGTAATTATGCCCATTAAAATTATGTTACAAAACCTCTCAAATAAACACACGTACACGCACACATGCACACACCACTGAATCTTCTTTTTCTCATGTCCAGAAAAATAATACCTTGACATTGGTATCCACACTTAGCTTTTCTAATCCCTCTTATATACGTACAGCAGTAATGGACACAGTAGGACTCAGGTTAATAGAAGTAAAATGTTGTTCTTAAATTTCTTACTTTGATGCGAAGAAAGAGCTTAGACCTCGTAGAAATTTTATTTCTTTACTTCACTTGAACGTTTTGTGCAAGGATAACGCAGAGTTCAGCTGCCTCAATCTGTGGCTCCAGAGATCACATGGGTAACATGTGAATGGAAATAAACCCTGTAGGTAAAAGAAAGAGGAATTTGGATGGAGATCAAAGATTAGCTTCATTCCATTCTTTCCTTCCACTTTTTACTGTCCCCTCTAAATTTGGTATTTTACGGGACTTTTTTTTAATTCCCAAAGGAAAGAGTGAACTTAAATCAGATTTGAGACTTTATCCCTCCCCCCACCTCCTTTTTATTAATCCATGTGATTTGATTCACTCAGTAGTAACTTTAGATAATTGAATTCTCAATTGCTAGGAACCTTCAGTATGAAAGATGTGGCATACAGGCTTGATTTATTATTATCTCTTTTTAAGTTATCACTGTAGCCATGGTTTAGGTTACAGGAAAAGCTGTTCAGAATATTTAACAATATGATTAGTAGAAATATCTATGAGTATTATGAATATTTCTTGCTCATTTATCTTCTAGAATAGAATTACTTACTATGTGCTATTAACCCTGACTTAGGCCAAGTACGCTTCTAAGCATTAGAATCAGGACTCTGTATTACACATTTTCTGTGAGCTTACCGTTCTTTTTATAGCAGTCAGGTAAGAAGGTGGAGCTTAATGTGTTCAGCCTCATTCCTAAATGGCCTGTGGAAAAGATTCTTATTGGTATCATCATGAGGTCCATAGAAGTGAAAAACACAATAATGCTTAAAAACAGTTTTCACCTGGGCTTCCCTGGTGGAGTAGTGGTTGAGAGTACGCCTGCCGATGCAGGGGACACGGGTTCGTGCCCCGGTCCGGGAAGTTCCCACATGCCGCGGAGCGGCTGGGCTCGTGAGCCATGGCCGCTGAGCCTGCGCGTCCGGAGCCTGTGCTCCGCAACGGGAGAGGCCACAGCAGTGAGAGGCCCGCGTACCGCAAAAAACAAAACAAAACAGTTTTCACTTAATTTTTAAATCTTTTTTAGAATAGTTTTTGCCAAGTGTTTAGAAACATAGGGTAATTATAAAGTGAATATTTTGACTTCCATCAAAATAGTAGCTAAGTGGATAGAATCAACATTGAAGTGCTGCAAGGTAATGGGGAAATGAACTCACCTTGTTCATAGTTAACCTCAAGTGCTAGACCAGAGCTGAAATTCTGGACAGCTCTGGTTTATTGAGTAGATATCTCAATGCATTCCAAGGATTAAGATGATACTACTTCATTGTTCTAAAATGGAAGCAACTTAGTTTGGTTTTAGGGTCTCATTGCTTGACAATTTTATAGACTTGCATTACTTCTACCAACCTTATCCTGAAAATTTACTTTCTTTTCAAGCAGAAACCCACAATACCTAAGAGGAGAACAAGGTCAGGCTTGAGAGCAGCCTAGGTAGGCTTGCAGACCATGCATTTCCACATTCGTGATAATTCTTTCAAGTTTTCATGGATATAGAAGTATTGTAAATATTATAAGTATTATATAAATGAGGGAGAATGAAATAGTCTTGTACTTAGAATGGTTAATACAAGAAGCTAAAAATTTGAATTAATGTAAACACTGAAAAAATGAGTAACAAAACTATAGAGACAAAAAAGATCATTTGTTTGCAGGGATTGGGGGGCGGAGAGGAGGGATGAATAGGTGGAGCACAGGGAATTTTAGGACCTTGAAACTAATCTGTATGATGCTATAATGGTGGATACATGACTTTATGTGTTTGGCAAAGCCCATAGAACTATACAACACAAAGAGTAAATCCTGGTCATAGACTTTTGTTAACAATAATGTATCAATACTGGTTCATCAACTGTAACAAATGTACCACACTAATGCAAGATATTATTAATAGTGGAAACCACAGCAAGGGGGTAGGGTAGTATATTGGAACTCTCTGTGCTTTCTGCTTAAATTTTCGATAACCCCAAAACTGCTCTTAAACAGTCTATTAATTTTGTTAATGTTTTGGTTTTTTCCCTTCCAGTTTTTTTGAGATATAATTGATATACAAGTATTGTATAAGTTTAAGTGTATAGCATAATAAATTGACTTATATAAATCATGAAATGATAATCACAGTAAATTTAGTGAACATGCATCATCCCATATATGTAGATATAAAAGAGATAGAAAAAAATATTTCCCTTGCAATGAGAACTTTTAGGATTTACTCTCTTAGCAATTTTCATATATGACACACAGCAGTGTTCATTAGATTTATCATGCTGTACATTACATCCGTAGTACTTATTTATCTTATAACTGGAAGTATGTACCTTTTGACTGCCTTCATGCAATTCCCCCTCCCCCTAAACCCCACCTCTGATAACCACAAGCCTGATATCTTTTTCTCTATGTATCTGTTGAGTGCATTGGGTCTCATGTGTCTTTTAAAGCCAAAAGACTATCTTTAGAATTATGTTTGAATTCCTTTTTCTTTTTTGTGTGCGTATCTATTGTAGATTTTTGGTTTGTGGTTACCATGAGGTTTATATATAGCAGTCTAAATATAAATATGATTATTTTAAGTTGCTGATCTCTTAAGTTCAAACACATTTTAACAACCCTGAATTTTAACTCCCCTTCCCATGTTTACTGTTTTTGACATAATATTTTACATCTTTTTGTTTTGTGCATCCCTTAAGTACTTATTGTGGATATAGATGATTTTACTTCTTTGGTCTTTAAACTTTCCTACTAGCTTTATACGTGGCTAATTTACTACCTTTTCTATATATTTGCCTTTACCAATAAAACTTTTCTTTTCATAATTTTCATATTTCTAGTTATGGCCCTTTCTTTTTCACATAGAGAAGTCCTTTTAACATTTCTTGTAAAGCTAGTTTGGTGGTGCTGAACTCTTTTAGCTTCTCCTTGTCTGTAAAACTTTTGATCTCTGCATCAAATCTGAATGAAAGCCTTGCTGGGTAAAGTATTCTTGTTTGTAGGTTTCTCCCTTTTATTACTCCAGGATCAGCAGGTGTGTCTGACTCAGGCTCCTTTCAAATTACTGTTTCTGCCCTGGGCCCTGGAGAGTGTAAGATTTTGTGTGTGCCTTTAAGAGTGGAGTCTAGGGACTTCCCTGGTGGTGCAGTGGATACGAATCTGGTGCCAATGCAGGGGACATGGGTTCGAGCCCTGGTCTGGGAAGCTCCCACATGCCGAGGAGCAACTAAGCCCGTGAGCCACAACTACTGAGCACGCGAGCCACAACTACTGAAGCCTGTGTGCCTAGAGCCCGTGCTCCACAACAAAAGAAGCCACCACAATGAGAAGCCCATGCACTGCAACAAAGAGTGGCCCCTGCTCGCCACAACTAGAGAAAGCCCACGTGCAGCAACGAAGACCCAATGCAGCCTAAAATAAATAAATAAATAAATACATTAATTAATAAAAAAGAGTGGAGTCTATTTCCCACAGCCCTCTGGCTTTCCCCAAAGTAATCCCCACTGCCCTTCAGAGCCAAACTTTCTGGGATCTTGGCTTCCCAGTGCAGGACCCCCAGGCTGGAGAGCTCGATGTGGGCCTTGGACCCCTTGCTCCTTGGGGAGAACCTCTGTAATTGTAATTAGCCTCCTGTCTGTGGGTGCACACCTAGGAATATGGGTCTTGACTATACTACATCTTTGCCCTTCCTACCCATCTCATTGTGGTTCCTTCTTTATATCTTTAGTTGTACATCTTTTCTGATATCCTTTTAGCCTTTCTCCTCAATAGGTGCTCTGTAAATAGTTGTAATTTCTGTGTGCCCATGGGAGAAGGTGAGCTCAGGGTCTTCCTACTCCGCAATCTTGGCCACTTGTTTTCAACAAGTCGATTCAGGAACTTGTGGGCCGCTGAGCACGTGAGGATCTGGGAGCCCAGTCCAGATGTGTTATGCTGTAGCAACACATCTGTTAACTGCTTTAAAAATATAATTGTTTTAAAAATTAAATGTTTATGTCCTGCATGTTCTTAAAGCCTATTAAAAAATGAAATGCCATATTGAACACATGGTTGTTTTTTTAAAAATTATTTATTTATTTATTTTTGGCTGTGTTGGGTCTTCGTTTCTGTGCGAGGGCTTTCTCTAGTTGCGGCGAGCGGGGGCCACTCTTCATCGCGGTGCATGGGCCTCTCACTGTCGCAGCCTCTCTTGTTGCGGAGGACAAGCTCCAGACGTGCAGGCTCAGTAGTTGTGGCTCACGGGCCTAGTTGCTCCACGGCATGTGGGATCTTCCCAGACCAGGGCTCGAACCCGTGTCCCCTGCATTGGCAGGCAGATTCTCAACCCCTACGCCACCAGGGAAGCCCAAACACATGGTTTTACATATTTTCATTTATCCTTTTTTTTTTTCAGTAGTGCCTGAAATTGAGCAGGTTGATGAAATGTTAAAATTTTTTAAATATTAATTGAGAGACATTTACATTTGGCAATATGAGTGACTGCATATACTGAAATACTCCTACATGAAAATATCAAGACTACTCTTTTAAGTTTATGGATGACTTCCAAAAAGATGAAGAAAAGTGAGCAAATACTATAGCTGGTGGCCACCCTGGGCTATCCCAAAGTGTTCAGTTGGCGAAAGCTCGAACATTAATAGACTACTGCATACTAGAAAGGGGAGTCGAAGCTTTGGGTCTATGAAGGGAAGGGTTTTGATTGGAGACCAGAATAAAAAAGGGAATGTCAAAGGGCCAGCTCTAAAGAAAAGGATAAATAGGAGAAAAGGAAATACTGCTGAGTAAAACAACAAATTGATCTTAGATATGGCTATCAGTAGAGGGAATTTTAAAGGGAATGGAAAGGGAAAAAAAACCTATTTTTTTTTCTATGTCAATTTGTAATCGTTTTGGGGTCCATATTTACATTATCTGTGCATTAAAGAAAAAAAAAAACAGCCCTTGAGTCTAAAAATTTTAAATTGATCTTGGTTGGTAATGTTTCAGCCATCCAGCAGAAGCAAACAAAATCACACTCAACTCAGGTTTCAAAGATAAATATCACATTCAACTCAGGCTTCCAAGCTTTCTCACATATAAAGTTCTGATTAATATGAGCTCAAAAAAATTCAAAAAACAAAGGAGAATTAAGACATCATGAGGCTGAATCATCAGAAACAAAAAATAGTAAAACTAAGCCATAAAGACTTCAAATAGCAGATATAGAAAATAAAATAATTATGCCTAAAGAAATAAAAGAAAGAAATAAAAACATGAACCAAAAGTAAGAAAATATAAAAATGACTAGGAAGTTATGAAATATAACCAAATAGAACATCTAGAATTGAACAATGTAATCACTGAAATGAAAATATCTGTAGAAGTATAAATAGCAGATTAGATACATCTGGAGAGAGAAAGCCTGGAAGATAGATCTGAAATAAAAGTACACATAATGCAGGACAGAAAGAAAATATGAAAGAAAACTTCAGAGATGTTGAGGATACAGTAACAATGACTACATCTAATTGGAGTGCCAACATATGATAATAAAGGTAATAAATAACTTTACTGAATAAATTTGAACACAAAAGATAGAAATTTCTAGAAAAATATAACTTAGGAAGATATTGAAAACACAAATAGTCCTCTAATCCCTAAAGAAATTCTCAATAGATAAAAATCTTCCTCAAAGAAAACACAAGAGTCAAATGGTTTTACAGAAGATTTCTACCCAACATTCTAGGGTCAAATAATAGAAAAAGAGGGTCTGACCATAATAAAATTCAACATGGTCAATAAAAGAATGGAAATTTATAGATTAACCCCTTTCATAAACATAGGTGAAAAAAAATTCTAAACAAAGCATTAGTCAAACAAATCCAGCTTTGTATAAAAAAGATAATATATCACAACCAAACATTTTATTTCATAAATTCAATGATGGCTGAATATTTGAAATATTAATGTAACTCACAACACTATGAAATTATAGGAGAAAAACCATCTCATTTGGTATAATAAAATAATTAAATTCAACATCTGTTTATAATAAAAACTCTAATTTGGAGTAGAAATAGAAAGGTTCCTCCTTATACTGAAGGAAACCACAGTAAGATGCTATCATTCATCCACCCAGTTGGCAAATCATACCAAATGGTGTCAAGGATGTGACTAAACTGGGATTCTAATATATACTGCTTCTCAGAGTGGGGATTGATAATAGTCCCTTGGAAATGATCTGGTAGTATTCAGCAGGTTTTAAGTCATGACAATTTCACTCTGCTCTTGCACATGTACACCAGAAGACTGGTATAAGAATGTTCACGGGGCATTTTTTTTTTTGGCCACACTACATGGCTTGTGGGATCTTAGTCCCCCTGACCAGGGATGGAACCCCGGGCCCACGGCAGTGAAAGCGCAGAGTCCTAACCACTGGACCTCGAGGGAAGTCCCATAGGGGCATTTTTTGTAATAACACAAAACCTAAATATTTGTCAACAGGAGAATGGGTAGATAAATTCTTCTATACTCGTTAAATGGCCTACTAGACAGCATAGAACTGTAGCTACATGTATCAACAGAGATGAGCTAACAAAATGTGTGAAAAGAGCAAGGTGCAAAAGTATAAAACCATTTTGATAAAGTTCCAAAATAAGCAAATTAACAATGGAAAGCAAAGGAGCTATAAACATAAACTCAGGATCCTGATTTCCCATAGTGAGGAGGAATTATGTTATTAGAGAGAAGCATACAGGGGGCTTCAAAAGTATTTTCCTTAAATTGGAAGGCGAGTGACCAGGTGTTTGTCATATTATACTTTATAACATAAATAGATATTATTTTTTGCATTTATCAACTATTTCATAGTAAAAGAATGTCTGTAAAATCTAATGTGATAGTTAACTACTTTGAGGTGATATATAGAAAACTTCCTTTTATAATGAAGGCAGATGATGGAAACAGGAAAGAAATATTAAGGAAACGGAATTCTTTACCTTATTAACAGCGAAACACTATTCAAGTTTTTCATCCAGGTACACATAGAATGTGTTGTGAAAGGCAGTAATGTGCACTGGTGAAGAACCAAAACGACTGTTGCAAATCTTAGTTGTGATACTTCTTAGCTGTGGGATCTTGGGTTTTGGTGCCTTCATTTGTTAAACAGAGATATTAATAGGACCTAATTTATCAAGTTATTGTGAGTATTAAACAAGTTAGCACATGGGAAGTGCTGAGAAAGGACATATGCAGAATAAATGCTCAATCAATATTAGATTCTAGTGGTCAGTTAACTTTTAATTTATACTTTGAAATGTTCTGTTTGCATTATGTTAGGCTTTGGTCATTTGACGAAGCAATTGATGACACTGGCTGATGGACATGTGGTGTTGGCTCTAGAAGGAGGACATGATCTCACAGCCATCTGCGATGCATCAGAAGCCTGTGTAAATGCCCTTCTAGGAAATGAGGTAAAAAACTAAAAGTACAAAAGAGTAGGGGTAAAGGACCAGGAATGTATGCATGCATATTTCTTGTCTTTTTTAAAATCACGTGAACTCAGAAAACACAATGGAGCTCTTACAATTTTAAGGAAGAAGGAAAGCCTTAGATAAGAAAAGTTTACATATTCTCATGGTATATGCTATAACTTTTGCCCAGTTATGGAATCCATATAGTACTCCCCTTGATCAGGTTATTGGCAGACGTCAATAAATAAGTAAAGATAACCCTTGGGAGGAAATGGTTTGTATATTGATCCGGCTAATGAGCAATGAAACACTGAAAAAGAAATAACTCAAAGAAAAGTTCTCTTAATATTTTCTGTAGGATTATGTCAGTTCAGGGGGGAAAAAAGCTTTTGAAAAATATTTTTTCAGCTTTATTAAGGTATAATTGGCAAATAAAATTATAATACATATATCTAACATATACAGTTATGATTTGATATGCATATACATTGTAAAATGATTCCCTCCATTGAGTTCATTTAACACATTCATCACCTCACAGTTACTTTTTTTTGATGAAAATACTTAAGTTCTACTCTCTTAGAAAATTTAATTATACAAGACAGTATTATCAGTTATATTCACCATGTTATACATTACATCCTCAAGCCTTATTCATCTTATAAGTGAAAGTTTAAAAACTTTTACCAACCTCTCCTTATTCCCCCCACCACCCAGCTCCTGGCAACCACCATTCTACCCTCTGTTTCTATGAATTCAACTATTTTGTTTGTTTGGTTTTGGTTCTACATAAGTGATACCATGTAGTTTTTCTTTTTCTCTGTCTGGCTTATTTCACTTGGCATAATACCTTCCATGTTCATCCATGTTGTCACAAAAGACAGAATTTCATTCTTTTTTTTAAGATTGCAAAATATTCCATTGTGTCTGTGTATGTGGATGTGTGTGTATTACATTTTCTTTATCCATTCATCTGTGGATGGACACCTACATTGTTTCCAAACCTTGACTATTGTGAATAGTGCTGCAATAAATCTGGCAGTTCAGATATCTCTTTGAGATAATGAAATAGTGATTTCATTTCCTTCGGATATTTGCCCAGAAGTGAGATTCCTGGGTCATATGGTAGCTCCATTTTTAATTTTTTGAGGGACCTCCTACTGTTTTCCATAGTGACTATACTACCAAGAATGCACAAGGGTTCCCTTTTCCCAACATCCTTACCAGCATTTATCTCTTCCCTTTTTGATAATACACATCCTAACAATATGTGAGGGAGTATCTCATTATGGTTTGATTTGCATTTTCCTGATCATTAATGACGTTGAATACCTTTTCGTGTACATGTTGGCCATTTGTATGTCTTCTTTGGAAAAACACATATTCAGGTCCTTTGCCCATTTTGAATTGTGGTATTTGGTTTTGTTTGTTTGTTTTGCTATTGAGTTGTATGAATTCCTTATATATTTTGGATACTAACTGCTTATTGGATATGTGGTAAATACTTTTTCCCATTCCATGGGTTGCCTTTTCATTTTATTGATGATTACCATTGCTGTGCAGAAGCTTTTTAGTTTGAGGTAGTCCCACTTGTTTATTTTTGGTTTTGTTGTCTTTTCTTTTGTTCTCAAATCCAAATAACCATTGCCAACAGCGATGTCAAGGAGCTTACCCCCTATGTTTTCTTCTAAGAGTTTTATGATTTCAAGTCTTAAATTTATGTCTTTAATCAATTTTGAATTGATTTTTGTGTATAAGATAGGGATCCAGTTTCATTTTTTGCATATGGCTATCCAGTTTTACCAGCACCATTTATTGAAGAGACTATTCTTTCCCTATTGTATATTCCTGGTTCCTTTCCTGAAGATTAATTAATGGGTTTATTTCTGGGATCTCGCTTCTGTTCTTTTAGTCTATATATCTGTTTTTAATGACAATATCATACTGTGTTGATTACTTGTAATATAGTTTGAAATCAGGAAATGTGATAACTCCAGCATTATTCTTCCTTCTCAAGATTGCATTGGCTATTTGGGGTTCTTCTGTGGTTTCATATGAGTTTTAGGATTTTTTTTCTATTGCTGTGAAAAATGCCCTTTGGTAAGTATTGCATTGAATTTATAGCTCACCTTGGGTATTATGGACATTTTAATTATATTAACCTTCCTGTTCCATGAACCTAGGATATCTTTCCATTTATTTGTGTCTTCAATTTCCTTTATCAGTGTCTTAAAGATTTTTGTGTATAGTTCTCTCACTTCCTTGGATAAATTTATTCCTGAGTTGTTTGTTTTTGATGCCATTGTAAATGAGATTTTGTTTTCTTTTTCAAATAGTTAATTGTTAGTGTACAGAATCACGACTGAGTTTTCTGTGTTGATTTTTTTTATCCTGCAACTTTGCTGAATTCATTTAGTTTTAACAGCTTTTTGGAGGCATCTTTAGGGTTTTCTATATGTATCATGTCATCTGTTAAAGTAACAGTTTTACTTCTTGTTTTCTGATTTGGATGCCTTTTATTTCTTTTTCTTGCCTGATTGCTTTAGATAGTATTTACTTACAGTACTATATTGAATAACAGTGACAGGAGTGGGTATCCTTATCTTGTTTCTAATCTTAGAGGAAAAGTTTTCAGCTTTTCAATATTGAGTATGATGTTAGCTGTGAGTTTCTCATATACGGGACTTATTATGTTGAGGTACCTTCCTTCTGTACCAAATTTATTGAGAGTTTTTTTCATGAAAGGATGTTGAATTTTGTCAAATGCTTTGTCTGCATCTATTAAGATGATTATATAGTCTTTATCCTTCATTTTGTTGATGTAGCTTATTGCATTTATTTATTTACAGATGATGAACTACGCTTGCATCCCAGGAATAAACCCCACTTAATCATGGCATATGATCCTTTTACTGTACTGTTGAATTCACTTTGCTAGTATTTTGTTGAGGATATTTGATCTCTGTTCATCAGGGATATTGGCCTGTAATTTCTCTCCTTGTAGTGTTCTTTACTGGCTTTGGTATCAAGGAAATGCTGACCTCCAAAAATGAGTTTGGACATCTTACCTCCTCTTCAATTTTTTGGATGAGTTTGACAAAGATTGGTATTACTTCTTCTTTAATATTTGATGGAATTCACCAGTGAAGCCATCTGATTCTGGACTTTTCTTGGTTGGGAGGTTTTTGATTACTAATTCAATCTCCTTACTAGTAATTTGTTTGTTCAGATTTTCTGTTTCTTCGTTATTCAATCTTGATGCATTTTTTGTTTCTAGAAGTTTATCCATTTCTTCTAAGTTATTTAATTTGTTGGCATATAATTGTTCATAGTAGTTTCTTATGTTCCCTTGTATTTCTGTTATGAATTGTAATGTCTCCTCATGCATTATTAATTGAGGCCTTTCTCATTTTTTCTTGGTCTAGGTAAAAGTTTATCAATTTTATCTTTTCATAAAACAAGCTTAGTTTTATTGATTTTTTTCTATTGTCTTTTTAATCTCTATTTTATTTATTTCCACTCCGATCTTTGTTGTTTCCTTCTTTCTACTAATTTGACCTTCGTTTATTCTTCACTTTTTAGTTTCTTGAGGTGTAAAGTTAGGTTGTTTAGTTGAGATCTTTCTTTTTTCTTAATGTAAGCATTTATCACTATAAACTTCTCTCTTAGAATGGCTTTTGCTGCATGCCATACGTTTTGGTAATTTGTGCTTCCATTCTCATTTGTCTCAAGATTTGTTTTATTTCTTTTGATTTCTTCTTTGACATATTGATTGTTCAGTAGCATGTTGTTAAATTACTATCTATTTGTGAATTTTCCAGTGTTTTCTTGTAATTGATTTCTAGTTTCATGCTATTGTGGTCAGAAAAAATAATTGGGAAGATTTCAGTCTTTTAAAATTTGCTAAGACTGGTTTTGTGGCCTACTGTATTATCTCTCCAGGAGAATGTTCCATGTGTGCTTAAGAAGAATGTATATTCTGCTGCTGTTGGATGGAATGATCTGTATATGTCTGTTAGGTCTATGCCATCTAATGTAGTTTAAGTCCAGTGTTTCGTTATTGATTTTCTATCTAAGCTATCCGTTGTGTTATATCCTCTTGGTGAATTGACCCCTTTATCATTTTATAATGATCTTCTTTGTATTATATTACAGTTTGGGGGTTAAAGTTTATTTTTTCTGATATAAGTATACCTGCCCTGCTTTTTGTTTCCATTGGCATGGCATATATTTTCCATCCCTTCACTTTCAGCCTGTGTGTCCTTAAACCTGAAGTGATTCTCTTGTAGACAGCATGTAGTTCAGCCTTGTTTTTTTAATCATTCAGCAACTATATATCTTTTGACTGGAGAATTTAGTCCGTTAAATTTAAAGAAGTTATTGATATATATGGGCTTACTGTTGCCATCTTGTTGTTTCCTGGCTGTTTCGTACTTCTGTTTTTCCTCTCTTGCTGTCTTCCGTTTGTGAATTGATGATTTTGTGTAGTGGTATGTTTTGATTCCCTTCTCTTTATCTTTTGCATATCTACTATAGGTTTTTGCTTTGTGGTTACCGTTAGGCTTACATAAAACTTCTTATAGTTTTAATAGTGTATAATATTTTAAGCCAATAACATTTTAATTTTTAATGCTTAGAAAAGCTCTACATTTTTATACTTTCCTCCCACAATTTATGTTTTTGATGTCAAAATATACATTTTTTATACTGTGTAATCATTAAAAATTATTGTAGTTATGGATTATTTTTAATACTTCAGTCTTTTAACCTTTACACTAGAGTTATAAGTGATTTACCCACCACCATTACAATATAAGAGTATTCTGAATATGTATATACATGTATGTGTGTGTGTATATATATATATATTTATAATATATACATACTTTACCAGTGAGTTTTATACACTTTTATGTTTTCATGTTACTAGTTAGCATCCTTTAGTTCAGCTTGAAGAACTCCCTTTAACATATCTTGTAAGGCAAATCTACTGGTGATGAACCCTTTAGCTTTTGTTTGTCTTCAAAACTTTATCTCTCCTTGAATTCTTAAGGACAGCTTTGCTGGGTGAAGTATTCTTGGTTGGCAGTTATTTCTTACTACACTTTGAATATATTATCCCATTCGCTTATGGTTTGCAAGTTTTCTGTTGAAAAATCCACTCATAATCTTAATGAGATTCCCTTATATGTAACAAGTTGCTTTTCTCTTGCTGCTTTTGAGATTCTCTCTTTGTCTTTAACTTTGACAATTTAATTATAATATACCTTGGTGTGTGTCTCTTTAGATCCATCTTATTTGGTATTCTTTGGGATTCCTGGATCTGGATGTCTGTTTCTTTCCCCAGGTTAGGATAGTTTTTAGCCACTATTTCTTCAAATACACTTTCTGGCCCTTTCTCTCTCTTCTCCTTCTGGGAAACCTAAAATGTATATGGTGGTCTGCTTAGTGGTGTTCATTAAGTCCTTTAAGCTATCTTCATTGTTTTTCATTCTTTTTTCTTTTGCTGCTTTGATTTGATGAGTTTCACTGCCTTGTCTGAGTTCCCTGATCTTTTATTTTACTTGATCTAGTCTGCTGTTAAACTCCTTTATTGAATTTTTCAGTTCACTTATTGTATTCTTCAGTTCTGTGATTTCTGCTTGGTATTTTTTAATATTTTCTTTCTCTTCGTTGAAATTCTCACTTTGTTCATGCATTGCTCCCTGACCTTGGTGACCATATTTAGGACTGTTATTTTGAATACTCTGTGGGGTAAATCACTTATCTCCATTTCACTAAGATTAGTTTCTGGAGATTTATCTTCTTTTGTTTGGAATATATTCCCCTGTTTCTTCACTTTCCTTGACTTTCTTTGTTGGTTTCTGCACATTATAAAAACACCCACCTCTCCCAGTCTTGATAGACTGGTCTCATTAGGAGATGAACTTTGTCTATCAGCCCAGCCCAAGCTCCTGGTTACCTCTCAAACCTTTGTGATTGTCCAAGCCACAGTCTTCATTGTTAGTGGCTCCCAGTAGTTGAGGGTGTGCCCAGACCTATAAGTGTCCATAAGGCAAGAATCACAGTCAGCACCTAGAAGTAGGCTGATTAGAAGCTGGCTGGAAAGTATGCAGTCAAACCCCTTCCAAAGAGAAACTGTGAGACGGAAATTTTTGCCTTTCCTTCTACACTGAGCTCGGGTGTGTTGACATGAGGGGTACTCCTGTGCCCATTTAAAACTTACTTCTTTGTTTGCTACAGTCCTATGGGACTAATAAACACATGCTCTATTAGCTATCAGAGCTAGGTGATTTGGGGTCCCGTCCTTCAGGTCACAACCATAAAACTTGTGGTGCTAGATATGTGAACAAGCTCCTTCCCTGGAGACACTTGGTGACTTGGTTTTATTGTTGGAGGGAACCAGAAGAAGAAGGCAGGAGAAGTGCCCACCAGCTATTGAACGCTCTGGGGAGAATCACAGTCAGCATCTTGATGTGAACTAATTAGAAGCCAGACCCCTCAGGCAGCAGCTTGTAAAGTATGTGGTCAAATCCCTTGCAGAGGAAGACTGGGAGATGAGCATTTTTGCCTGCTCCCTCTGCACTGATCCTTGGGAGGATAGCTATAGTATTGATGGTATGTGCTCATATACTTAAGAACTGCTTTTTTGTTTGCTATGGTCCTATGGGACTCAAGAAACGAAGCCCTGTTGGCTTTCAGAGCTAAGTATTTTGGGAGCCCATTCTTCTGGTGGGAGCCTTAAAAGTTGGGGTGCTAGATGTATAGTCCAAACCCCTCACTCCTCAGGGAGAAGCTGGGAAATGAGTATTCATGGCAAAAGTGTATCTAAGAATTTCCCACCCATTTTGATATGGGTATTTTCTCATTTGCTCAGTGTGTAGTCATCACTCAGCTAGTTTCTTTCAAGGGAATTGCTCTGTTTGTAGCTATACATTCAGTGCATCCATGGGAGGAAGAAAAATTCAAGAGCCTCCTGTGTCACCATCTTGGTCTGGAGTCTTAAAAATATTTATAAACTCTTTTTTTCGGTCACCATTTGTAAATTCTTTCGGCTGAGAGATACATACTATTTCCATCTTACAGATGGTGATATCGAGTCTCAAAGAGGTTTGAGAAATCCATTCAAAGTCATGCAGCCAGAATGCAATAGATCCAAGACCTGAACTTGAATTTACATTGCCAAAGGTCATTCTTTTTTCTTTCACATCACATAACTAAATTGCAACATATTTTCCTGACTACTCTGGAGAAGACTTCAGATCAAATTACCATTAGGTTCACTTCCAGACCATGGAAAGCTTTTGGACAAATTAATTGCAATTCAACAAATATTTCAAAGTGCATATGCATTCATTAATATTATCATATCAATTCATTTATTTTTATAGTGAATGTACAGAATGTTACAGCTACTTTATATATTTTGCCTTTTTTCACAAACTCAAAATATTACTTTGCTTATAAAATAAACATATACAAAATCATTTTAAAAATCTGTAATTCATACTATTCTTTAAAAGTAACTCATGATGGGCTTCCCTGGTGGCTCAGTGGTTGAGAGTCCGCCTGCCGATGCAGGGGACACGGGTTCGTGCCCCGGTCTGGGAGGATCCCACATGCTGCGGAGCGGCTGGGCCCATGAGCCATGGCCGCTGAGCCTGCGCGTCCGGAGCCTGTGCTCCGCAACGGGAGAGGCCACAACAGTGAGAGGCCCGTGTATCTCAAAAAAGTCATTCATGTTTTCACCTGCAGTATTTATGAAGGGGAAAAAGTATATTTTCTTCTGCACACTGAACACATAAGTTTTATTGTCATTATCTTACAAACCTATGATGTTTCAATATGATTATTGTGCTATATTTATTTAAGTAAATATGTACATTTTTAATTTGAAGGAAAATATGAGACAGAAAACTTGAGCACTGCTCAAGTCTTTACTCTGTTGTGTAATATTAGCATAGTAACTCAAAGGATGTAACTATCTGGTGATTAATGTTGTTATTAGTGGACTGCTAATTCATATCACACATAGGTCATGGTGTCTAAGATTTTCTAAATGTTAGAATATTTCTGAGATTCCTATGAACAAATAACATCAAACAGAATGTTGAGGTTTTATTTTTTGTTTTTTTTGTTTTTCACTGAAATCAGGGAGTGCAAAAAATGAATACTACTTCTACCTTATCAGTTAATGTTGGGCTGTTCTATTTGCCTACCAGATAACGTATTTTGCATATTCACCTATATTCTCAAATTACTTATTTCATTTTAAATATAGAAACATTTTAAGGAAGTAGACTGGTTTTAATATTTGCATGCAAAGGCTTACACCAGATGTGCAGAAAATCACAGTATGGTGTGGATTGTGGCTCCATGGATGATTGACCTGCCCAGAAAGAAATGTTACCCAGTTGCAAAAGCCAACTACTTTTCCAACTATGTGAAAAGAAATTATGGATTTCACTGGCTCTATTTGAACACATTCATTCAAATGACATTCTATCTCTGTGCTCTTGTAATCTCTGCACTTGGCCCACTCCCTTCTTCCAAGGGAGGATTTCCAATGAAGATGGAATAATTTTTCCTGTGGTCTCTTTCTTTAAAAGATGATTGTATTTCAGAACAGATGCAAGTCAGTTGTATGGAGTTACATGTTTTTCTTAATTTATCTGAATTTACTAAAAAAGCAAAATGGATGTGTTTTGTACCTTCCTTCCCTTGTATGCTCATTTGACTAGGATGTCTTTGATCATTTTATTATATAAGCTATACCTGGAGATCAGAGACACTGTTTTCATAGAACAGTTACTGACATTAGAGGGATGTCACCTAATTTAAAGTTCGAGACCTATGCCTTTTCTCTATGTTTTTAGAAAGACCAGGCTTGAAATAGAGGAAGGGATAAAAGTACCATTGGCCAATCTTAAACATGCCCACGTGTGTGTATAAATGCTAAAAATTCCAGTAAGTGATAAACTAAATGATTTTTTTTGGCTACATTGACTATTTAATCAACTTCAATTATCTGGATGTCTTATAGTAAATTTGATTTAGTTATTATAATACCCTAAATGCTACCTGTTCCTTTTCATTGGCTGTCTTCAATTACACAAGCACAATCTAAAATGTGTTCATTATGAACTAAACAAGAGAGATTTAAGTAATCTATGTCTTTCTTTTTTAATTGAGATATCTTAGGGATATAAGCAAAAATATAGATTTTTCACAAAATACTTAAAGGGTAACAGATGGATTTGGTATATTGAACTTTGAAAGGTAAATTTTGGTGTGTCAGGTCTATCAATACACAGAGAAACAAAGCTAAGAGAAAGAATGATTTTTTAAATGAAAAATGGAAGAAAAATACATATGTGTTGTACATTATAATTCATTTGAAAAAAGGAAATGAAAATGTAATACTTGAAACAACTTATGAAACAAAAAGTTCTTCTCTCTTTCATTGACAATATAATTTATAATCCATGGCCTGGTTTTCTGTATTTTTTTCCAGTTCAAAGGTCATCATGACTAACAGCATCACTACACTGAAGTTTTAAGTTTCATTCCCTTAGAAAAACTAATATATAAGGCATAGTGCTTGTACCTCACCATTGAAGAAAAGTGCATACATGTCATTTTCATAGTAGTATGTGGTAGGCTCTAGGTAAGAAAATAAAAAAGGATGTCTTTCAGGATACCAATTATTGCAATTTCAAATCCCATTTTCCTTCCAAACTCCCTTTTCAAGTGATTAATAGGGCAATTATAACTTATTATCCGGGATTTCACTTTTACAAATAACAAAATGTAGTAAAGCTTGAGCTTAAAACATTGGCAGAACATACACTGGCTTCTCAACACTGAACATGCAATTGAACTCAAATTAGGAAGGTCAAGAAGGGCTTTTTTGAGAGACTCTGCACTTTGTCAGATGTATTTATTCATGTGCAGAGGATTTAGAGTTCATAAACATTTTGCCGGTTTTTTGAATGCTATTTCTTTTCCTTGTTGTTCTTGGCCAGGCCATGTCAATACAGCAAAATGCTGCTTCATATGGCTTATTATCAGCAGAATAATATGTATTACATAACCCAAAGGGATTGTAAAATCAGCAGGAACTCTTGGCTCTGCATCTCAATGTAGATACATAGATGGGTACCACAAACTTGATTTTTTTAAAAAAATTAAGTTATCTGAGTGTTACACCCCAAAATAGGCATTTCTTCTTTTTAAATATTTTTTATCATGAAAGTGATCTAGTTAGCAAAACATCTCTTAACTATTCTTTTAAGAAATATGCAGAAGGTCAGTCAAAATAATATACTATTGGATTAAAACTAATTTGAGCATGATACAGGAAATGCCTTGAGGCAACTGATTTTGAAGACATACCAGAAGTCCATTTTTTTCCTTTTTGTTGGCAAAGTTCAGGACTTAGATTTATCAGTCCAGTCACTGTATGATGAATATTTTTGAACTTCTTTAATGAAGCACTTAGAAACTCCAGCTTGAGGATTGTAAGAAATTAAAGTGACTATCTAAATGTGAAGAATCAGGTTGCTTGGACTAGCATCAGAGATACCTATGTGAATAGTCACATCGTTTGTTAGTTGTAGTAATAGAAACATCTGTGAGGTTCTCAGAGACACTGATTTTGGTAATCTGCATTTGTGCTGGCTGGCAAACAATGTCACAGTTGCTTTAAGGCCACATTTGCCTACTGTTATGCAAAGCCAATTAGCAGCACCCTGGGTTGCTTCCTCTGAAAGAAATTTTCTTAAGAGGTGAGAAAAGCTTAAGCAGTTGGCATTCCTATGGACTTTAAAATAAAAACATTGAAAAACTTAAGATAGGTAAAAGAAAGGAGAGTACATATAGCACTAAGAGCCTTGAGTAGTGACTTGAGAACATGGCCATTAAAAGACCACCTGTCAAAACAGAATAAATGACTGTTTTAAGCTTGTTAGAGAAAAAAAAAATTGCCATAGACATGGAAGCTGTTGAGATGATGCTGCAGCCTCTGGTACTGAAGGTTCTGCACTTAACATTTGAGTCTATAGCATGTCTTCTCTTGATCTCCCTCACTCTTATTAAGGTTTGGCTTCTAGGCCTTTCTTCCTTCCCTCCTTTCTCTCTCTCTCCTGTTGATTAGGCTCAGCTGCTTTTATTTGACTTGATTTCAGCTACAGTGGCTACACGTAGTGATTGTGTATGTTTATAATCTTTCCAAGATGACCTTTTGCTCTAAAGGTGCTGAAAAATCTCTCGAATTGACTTAAGTGTTGACAACCACCGCTGAGGTGAACTGTTGAGATGTTGTTGTCTGAGTTGCTCATCAGGGGTTTGTTTGTATTAGATTTTGAATGGATGAGCCATTTTACCATCTTTTTCATCCTTTAGATGATGTATGGCTGACTCCATCGGGGAACTGGTGTGAATCTGGGAAAGCTTACAAGCTCCTAAATAGTTGCAAGTCATGAGTCGAGAGAGGGAGAAGTGACTACAGGGAAAATGTGTGATAATCCAGGGTAATGTCTTTCATGGTCTTTTCTTAGACTTTGAAACCTATCCGCACTCTGAAAAAGTGTATGGATAATCTAAAGAGTTAAAATGTTTTGGAAAATATTATTTGAAGATATTCTCTGTTGTATTGATCGATAAAGCCTATGAATTTGCATTTCTTAAAAGCTTATGAAAAGTAGAGCCAAAGTGATTGTGGAGTTTTCTGTTTATCTGTTTTAGCAAATGCCAAATAAACTAGAAGTTATCTGGATAACTCAAAACTCCATCATGCAGATCTTCTGTACTGATTGTCTTTAGGCTTTTTAGAAGGTGTTAAAAGGAATGTGGGCTGGGAACCTGGACACTTCTTAGGGTTCTGGTTACCAATAAAGGAGAGAAAGCATTTCTTTTCAGTGGTGAAGTAAACATGTTATGATGTTCATTTGTCTGTCTATTCATTCAGTAGTCTTTTATTGGACATCAATTTTATACCTGTAAGTTCTGATACAAGTAAAAGTAAAAGAAATATAAACAAAGTACTTTGGGAGTGTAATGTAGGACCCATTATTTTTAACTATAAGGATGGAGGAGTATTTTAATAGAGGAAGTAACTTTTAACTTTGATCTTGAATAAAAATGATAATTTGACAAGCTGAAATCAAAGCAAAGAATTTCTCTCTTGTAGTGGAGATAACATAGATAAAGACATTAAGACTTCTTGGAATTGTGGATGACTCTTTTTTGGGCTTGTTTGTTTGTGGCAGAGGAGAGGATAATTTGAGTGGAATAAAAGTGAATTATGAGATTGGATCAGTGGAATGGAATACTGTAAGGAATTAGAATTCCTGTGGACAATATGGAAGACTTGAACAAATGAGTCCCATCCTTTGTGGTAAAATAACAACAAAACAGTGTGTGCATTTTGAATAAGGCAATCTCATGCAAGAAAACAAAAGTTTATTAAGGAAATAATTGTTAGGAACAATTTCCCCAAAATTATCAACAAACAAAATAATAGCCTATTAGTGATATGTTAGAGCTGCCTCTTAATGGCTTGTGAGTGCTAAGTGTGTGCATCTCTGCCCAAATCTGAGTTCAGTGATATCACATTGTTAGCTTGAAATAGGCTATGGTAGGAGTATTTACACCATGGAAATCAGCAAATGCTACAAATTACAACTATTTTTTTGACAGTCAGCTGTTAAACATTTACCACTGTACCACTGCTGCATGATATGAAACAGGTCTTAGCAGAAAAGTCAATATTTCAAACACAGTATAGTAAAAATCTCTTTACGTAACAAAATAATTAAGGGAAAACAGTTTAAAACATGCATATCAGCAGATTTAAATAGAGAAAACAAAAAAGCAAATGAGGGTAAGACAAACAAGAATAAAAGACAGTGAAACATGAGGAGTTACAAAGTATAATTATCAGATTTAAACTTATTTGAAAAACAGGGACAAGGAAACAAGATTTTTTGCTTATAGGATGAATTAAGCCTTTTTTTATAACAATTGATGTCTAGACTATGGACATTACATTAGGAAACTACACATAAAGCACTGACCGCACATCTCTTAAATGTTATTGAAACTTCAGTTTAACATGCACCTTTTAATATATATAGTATTTTCCTAACTCAACTGGGTGATTTGGAATATTTTCTCATTATATTGCATATTTACACTCTTACCTCAATGTTTAAACAAAATATTGATAGTGTGAATTATCCAACTAATTGTATTCATTATCCTCTTTCTAATAGACCACCATGCCTCCTTCTTTTTACCTTTAAGTTCATTTTTAATTATTTAGCTAGTTATTGCCATAGATGCTTAAATATGCCATCATGTCCAAACTTTCCATAGTTAAGTACCATGGAAACTGTGGTATATTATTTGGATATGATAGTGGATAGAGGCACTTCCTCATAGTCTTCCTCCTTCCATTCATTGGCCAATATATTGTATAACCTACATTTATCTAGGCTGGGGTAGTTTTGGGTAAAACTCAACTAATAGAATAATAACCATGTAATAATCTCAGTCTAGCCCCGCTGTCCCTCATATTTTATTAAGGGAATCCCTTCAGTATCTCCTGTGAGCTGAATGGCCATGACTGTACCCTTTGCCTCTTGGTCCTCCTGATAGTCTCATAAGACTTGTTAGGTTTATATCACTTCTCTTGGCCAGAGATGTATCTTTATTGCTGTGTGATATCACCATTGTCTGTATGAAGGTAGGTTGCAGGCAGACTCAGTCTGAACAATTGCAATAGTGTGTCAGTATAGTAACTTGATTATCAGTAGAATCTATTCTGATTTACTTTTGTTTCGCATCTATTTGGTCAAGAATTTTAACGACTCCAAATGAGTAAAAGGGGTTATTTTGAGAATGACTCATGAATCACAATATGGATAAAATTATATCTAGGTTTACTTAAGCAATCAAATTAAACATATACAACTAATTGCAGGCATCTCTAAGATAATTATTTCAATGGGAGCTGAGTTTTAACCACCAATCCCTCCTCACTAGGGGATCCAGAATAGTTCCTCAGCATGGAGAGTCAGGTCTTCATGGCACTCTGCTTCCCTTATCCTCTTGGTCTTGATCATCATATTCTTCCAATGTTCCACAAGATCTTTGACCCTGACAACTGAACCTTTTCTGCACTTTTTTTCTGAGTTGCTTTGCATGTTATAGGGGACTTTCAGTTCCCTTTATAAGTGAATTTGTGGCCTGTATCTAAGAATGTAACTTGTTCTTGCTGCAAAACCTATAATCTCACTTTTTTTCTTAGATGCACCATAATATAGTAGAAGAAACATGGACTCAAGAACCAGACTTAGTTTCCCTATTCCCTTATGTCATAAAACGTATCCTCTTTTTAAACTGCTTTTAATGATAAGATATAATATTCATATAGAAAACTGCATTAGACGTGAATGTACAATGCAATGAAATATCACAAATAGAACACATATATAACTGTCAACCAGGTCAATAAACAGAATAATGTCAGCACCTCAGTAGATCACATACACACTTTCCCAATCAGTACTTCCTTTCTCTTTTCTGAAAGTAACCAATTTTCTGGTTTCTAACATAAGATTTTAATTTATCTGTTTTTGAGCTTTGTATACATGAAATCACACATATATATATATATATATATACACATATATATATGATTATATATATATATAACTTCTTTTGCTCAACATTGTGAGATTCATCCATACTTGTGCAATAAACTATAGTTTATTCATTTTCATCATTATATAGTATTAGATTCCATAAAAAGACTTTCCAGGACAATGTCATGGTTTATTTATCTATTCTACTTTTAATGAGTAGAGGGAATTTTTCTAGTTTGGGGGCTGTTGTGAACAGCACTGTGATAGACATTTTATAAATGTTTTTTGGTACATTTGTACACACATTTCTGTTGAGTATATATCTAAAAGTAGTATTGCTGGGTCATGGGGTATGCATGCATTTAATCTTTGTAGATAATACCAAACTGCTTTCCATAGGGGCTGTCACAATTCATACTCTATCAGCAGCATATGACTATTTCCATTGTTCTGTGTCCTTCCAAAACTTGGTATTAGCAGTCTTTTAAAATTTTAGACATTTTTGTTGTGTGTGTAGTAGTATATCATCATGGCTTTGCTCTTCCAGAATACTAATTAACTAAAACAGCTCTTCATCTATTTATTATTTGTACATACCATTTTTGAAGCACCTATTCAAGTTTTTGTTTACTTTCAGATGGACATTTTCTTACTTATTTGAGCAGTTCTTTTTTTAAAAATAAATTTTTTTATTATATTTATTTATTTTTGGCTGTGCTGGGTCTTCGTAGCTGTGTGGTCTTTCTTTAGTTGCAGAGTGCGGGGGCTACTCTTCGTTGTGGTGCACGGTCTTCTTATTGCAGTGGCTTCTCTTGTTGCAGAGCATGTGCTCTAAGCACACGAGCTTCAGTAGTTGTGGCACGTGGGCTCAGTAGTTGTGGCTCACAGGCTCCAGAGTGCAGGCTCAGTAGTTGTGGTGCACGGGCTTAGTTGCTCCGCAGCATGTGGGATCTTCCCAGACCAGGGCTTGAACCCTTGTCCCCTGCATTGGCAAACGGATTCTTAACCACTGTGCCACCAGGGAAGCCCTGAGCAGTTCTTTATAGATTCTGTTGTTGGTTTCATATGTTGAAATACTTTGTCTGTCTTTTTACCCTCTTAATCATGTCCTTTGATAAATAAAAATAATTTTCAATGTAGTAACTTATCAATCATTTCCTTTGGGATTAGTTCTTTTTGTATTCTGTTTAAATATTCTTTCTGTATACCCAAAATCATGAAAATATTCTCTCTATTCTCTTCTTAAAGATTTTTGACTTGAACATTCAGATGTGCAGTTCTTCAGGAATTGCATATGTATATGGCATAATTTAGAAGTCAAGTTTTTTTTAATGTGGATGTATAGTTGATCAAGTACCATTTATTGAAAAGGCCGTTCATTCCTTGTGGCTCAGCAGTGGTATCTTTATCCATATATACATGGAGACTCTAGTCCTTTCTGCAGGTCTCATTATCTATCCTTGAGACATTATCAGACTGTCTTCACTTACATAGTGTTATAAGCAATCTTGATATCTAGTAAAACAAATCTCCCAGTTTGTTTTTCTTCAAGACAGTCTTGGTTACATTTGTCCCCTTTGTGTTTTCATATACAATTTTAGAATCACCTTGTGCAATTTCACAAGACACATATAAATGGATTTAGTTCACCAATAAAAGCAAAGATTATCACATAGTAATAAAAAGTGCTGTTTAAAGGGACACTTTCTGTGATATAGTGATAAAGTTTGAATATAAAAAATGAAGAAAAGGGACTTCCCTGGTGGCACAGTGCTTAAGAATCCGCCTGCCAATGCAGGGGACACAAGTTCGATCTCTGGTCCGGGAGGATCCCACATGCCCTGGGAGGATACCACATGCCGCGGAGCAGCTAAGCCCGTGCGCCACAACTACTGAAGCCCGTGTGCCACAACTACTGAAGCCCACGTGCCTAGAGCCGATGCTCCACAACAAGAGAAGCCCCTGCAGTGAGAAGTCCGCACAACACAACGAAGAGTAGCCCCCGCTTGCCGCAACTAGAGAAAGCCCATGCATAGCAATGACTACCCAATGCAGCCAAAGATAAAATAATTAATTAATTTAAAAAATTTTAATGAATAAAAAATTAAACTACATTAACTTACTGAATGAAAGCTTACATGGCTCCATCAGTATCACTTTAGTGGATGTTAAGACAAAAAAAGAACTAGAGTTAGAGATGCTTCATAGTGGTACAATATTCTATTAACTGGTAGGATAAAACAACTTAAAATTGTGTTTTAATAACACAGCTTCAAAACATATCAAGCAAAAGTTGAATGAAACAAATGGAAAAATAGTTAATACCACAATCATAGTGACAGACTTTAAGACACCTCTTTCAGCAGCTGATAGAGAAAGAAGACAGTAAAAAAGGGGGGTATGTATAACACTTAAACACCTTAATAAACCTGCTCTAATTGAAATAAATAATAGGCTTTACCCAGTAACTGCAGAATATCATTCTTTTCAAGGACACATGTAAAGTTTTCAAAAATAGACCATATTTGGGGGTATAAAGCAAGTTTCAGTAAGTTTCAGCTAATGGATTTCAAAGAGAGTATAATCTCTCATAGTGAAACTAAACTAGAATCTATATTATATAACAAATGGAAAGATATCCCATGTTCATGGATTGGAAGACTTAATATTGTAAAAATGCCCTTACTACCCAAAGTAATCAAGAGATTCAATTACAATTCCTATCAAAATCCCAATACTGTAGCATTTTTTACAGAAATAGAATTCTAAAATTCATATGGAATCACAAAGGACCACAAATAAAAAAGCAACATTGAGAAAGAAGAATGAAGTTGGAAGCATCATATGTCCTGATTTCAAAATATATTACAAAGGTACAGTAATCAAAACAGTAGGGTACTGCCATAAAAACAGACATACAGACCAAGGGAACAGAATAGAAAGTACAGAAATAAATTCACACATATATGGTCAACTGATCTTCAAAAGAGTGCTAAGAATACAAAATAGAGAAGAGATAATCTCTTGAACAAATAGTATCGGGAAAACTAGATATCCACTTGTAAAAGAATGAAACTGCACCCTTATACCATGCACAAAAATAAATGGGTAAGTAGTTAAATACTTTAACATAAGACCTCAAACTATAAAAATCCTTAAAAAAAATAAGGGTAAACTTTTATGACTTTGGTCTCAGCATTAATTTCATGAATATGACACCAAAAGCATTGGCAACCAAACAGAATAAACTAGTGGGACGACATCAAACTGAAAAGTTTCTGAACAACAAAGAAGACATTCAACAGAGTAAAAAGGCAATCTATGGAATGGGAGATAATATGTCCAAACCATATATCTGATAAGGTGTTCATCTCCAAAATATATAAGGAACTCTTAACAGCTCAGTAGTAAAATATAGTAAACCTGATTTTAAAATGGGCTAAGGACTTAAATAGACATTTCTCCAAAGAAGACATACAAATGGCCAACAGGTATATGAGAAATGCTTAGCATCACTAATCATCAGGGAAATGTAAATCAAAACCACAATGAGATATCACTTCACATCTGTCAGAATATCAGGATGACGATTATTTAAAAAAAAAAAAAAAACCCAGAGACAAGAAGTGTTGGCAAGGACGTGGAGAAATTAGAATGCTTGCATTCTGTTGGTGGGGATACAAAATGGTGCGACTGCTATGTAAAACAGTATAGAGAGCTCTCAAAAAATTAAATATAGAACTACCATGTGATCCAGCAGTCCCACTTTTGGGTATTTATCCAAAAGAATCAAAATCAGGATCTCAAAGAGATATTAGCACTATGAATACTGAAGCCCTATTCACCATAGCCAAGATGTGGACACCAGCTAAATGTTCACTGACAGATGAATGAATAAGAAAATGGTATATACATACAATGGAATAGTATTCAGTCTTTAAAAGGAAGGAAATTCTGCAATATGCAACAACTTGGATAAACCTTGAAGACATTATGCTAAGTGAAATAATCCAGTTGCAGAAAGACAAATACTGTATGATTCCACTTATATAAGGTATATAAAATAATCAAATTCATAGAATCAAAGAGTGGAATGGTGGTTGTCAGCACATGAGGAGAGGGAGAATTGCGGAGTTACTAATCAATGGACATAGTGTTTCAGTCAAGCAAGATGAATAAGCTCTAGAGAACTGCTCTATAACATTGTACCTATAGTCATTAATAGTGTACTATACAATTAAAAAATCTGTTTAAGTAGTTAGATCTCATGTTCAGTGTTCTTACTACAATAAAATTAAATTAAAAAATAAAATACCAGTGATGTAAAATAAAAAGATGAAGTATAAAACAAAACTTTTAAAAAGTGGTTGTATAATTTGAAATAAAAAGATAATTGGAAAATCTCATATATTTGGAGATTTCAAAATACAATCTCTTATGTGTCAAATCACAGTAAATTTAGTATTTTGAGCTGAATAATTATGAAAATATGAAATATCAAAAAAAGTGTAATATGTATAAGCTGAATTTGGAAACATGTAAAGCTTTAAATGTATATACTAGAATAGAAGAAAGTTTAAAATTACAGATAGAAACACACAACTCAAGAAATTAGGAAATCAAAGCAACAAATTAAACATGAAGTGAGTGACTTAAATATAAAGAAACAATGAAATAAAAATAAGCATATAATATATAAGAATTAAAATGTCAAATTTTAGTTCTTTGAAATAATTAACAAAATTGATAGCAATCTAGAAAGACTGATTGAAAGAAAAGTCCTACATTACCAGTACTCTGAATGAAAAAAAGACTTTACCACAGATTTTAGTGTATTAAAATGATTACAAGAGAATATTAAAAAAAAAAACTTCATGTAAAAGAAAATTGAAATTTTATTTGAAATGGAAAAATTCTTGTGAAAATAAACTGAATCAAAAAGACAGAAAATTTGAATGCTACCATAATTAACAAAATTGAATCTTCAATACCAGATATACCAAGAGAAAACACCAGGCCCATATAGCTTCAACAGTGAATTCTGCTAATAATTTATACTGTTTTAGAGTAAAGGGGAAGATGGGAAGAGAACACTTCATAACTGATTTTTGAGGCTAGTATACTATTGACACCCAAGCTCAAAAGAACATTATAAGAAAAGAATATTACAGGAAAATCCTGCTCATAAGCATAGCAGTTAAAACCCTAAACAAAATATTAGCAGTTCATCATTATCTTAAAAACCCATAATATAATTGTGTTTAGGCCAAGAATGTAGGATATTAACATTCCAAAATAAGTTGTTATAATTCACCACATTAAGAGAATGAAGAAGAAATATAACCATTTCAATAGATGTTTAAAAATTTGTTGATAAATTAGACACTCGATTATGAACTACTTTTGATAAACTGGGAATAACTTATTAGCTTGATAAAGGATATCTACAAACATCCTATAGTATGCATCAGATTTAAAAGTGAAACATGAGAATTTTTCTTTGAAATAAAAAACATGACAAAGATATTCACTCTTAGTGCTTCATTTTAACATTACACTGGTGGTCCTAGACAGTGCAATAGGGTAAGAAAAAGAAATTTAAAAATATAAAGATTGGAGTGGAATAAATAAATCTCTGATTATTCACAGAAGATATGATTGTATAAAGCCTATACAAAATTATTTGTTTATACATCATTGAAATTAATAAATTAGTTTAACAAAATGGATGGTTAATTTAAAAATCAATTAAAAATCAATTATTTTGATTTAAAAATGAATTATCTCTGTTGTTTTCCCAATTCTTTTAGTCTAAAAACATACCCTGATTATGGCAGACAGCCAAGTGGAAGAACATATTCCATGTAGGTTTGTTAGCTATGGCGAGCCAAATAAAGCCTATCTCCCCATGTTTTCTCTCAATTAATCATTCCTCCATTCATTCAACATTTTTTTTAAATGCCTATTATATACCAGGCTCTATCTTTGCCTTTAAATTGCTCACAACAAAATAGAGAATGACACACATGGCTGACTACAATATAATGTGTAGAGTAATAAACAAGAGAATTTGTGTGGAAAGGAGACAAAGAGTGGAAGCAGTTTGCTCTATCAGAGAGGATTTTAGAAAAGATTTCAGAGCAGGCAGTGTTTGTGTTAGTCCTTGAATGATTTAGTAAGGTTTCACCAATTCAAAGAAGGATAGGGAAAATACAATTCAGAGGGAACAGAATAAAGGTATAAGAGTATGCCAAGTATACTTGGCATATTTGGGAAACATAATATAAAAGCTAAGAGTACTTAGTAGATCCTTTGCTTGGTTGATGTGTGCATCTGTCCTCTTGTATCTGTTATATTTTGCAAAATCTGTTTAGCTTTTTTCTTCTGTTCTTTTCTCAATCATGAAAATAATAGAGATGATTTTCATGTCTCATAAGTACAAAGTGAGTTTTAAAACTTCTACTCGAGCTTCTCCAAGGATACCCTTGCCTTTTTCCATAAGTGCATCTTAGCCAACTAAAGTGATTTTTGATGATTTAAATGATCTGATTCTAAAGAATCTGAAAATTATTTATTCACAACATGATAATGGCCCCAACTTTTATGGTGTTTTAAAATAGCTGTAGTACTTAGAAATTACATAGTATATGCAATTTAACAAACATCTGAATTGTATCAATAGGGTATTGCAACTTTCTGTAAAAGATGTAGAAAAGTAAATATCCCTATACTGAGTCCGAAAATTTATATAAAGAATTGCAGTAAGTAATGATTGCATTTAAGCTTTAGATATAGGAAACCTAGATGAGAGCTTCAAATGTCAAGAAGTTGTGTTAAAATCATGTAGTGTATCTTATAACTCTATTATTACTTGATGGAATTGTGCAAAAAGACGGTGTGATGGGTGTGTGATATTTCCTACATCTGCATCTGTTTGATCTTAGTATAACTTTTGCATGCAGAAGTTCTCTGGTTTGCATAAATTATTTCCTTATTTATCTTTTAATAACTCTTACTAACATTGATTAGCCTTATTGCCAGTGTTTTTGCTACATCTTATCGGCCAAACTAGATATATAACACAGCTTTACTGTATATTCTTATTTTTTGCTCCAAAGTTATAAAATATGACTATTTGTTTAATATTACTTTATTACAGTTAGTTATTAGATTTTATTAATAATGACCAATACTCATAAATATTTATTAAACAGATGCTTCAGTCAGATGTTTTTAGTGCTTATAACTGTGAATTATTAAATCAACAAACTCGTTTAGAAAAGACAACTCAATTCTGTGGTCCCTGTATACAAGGTTTTAATATTATGAAAACAGACTAAATGCTGCTTGCCTTCTTGCCAACTGAGAGTATTACCCATTACCTTCTCAGCAGAGCTACTAGAGAAAAAATAAAGAACCTACATTGAGAACTTTCTGAATTCAGCTCTGTCTGTGTGTATACACTCAAAATGAAACAAATTGGGGCAATTTACTGAAGGTTAAATCCTCTAAATGACATTCACCTAAAATATGCAGGGAAATGGTTTGGGAGGCTTAAATTATCAATGTAATTGCCTTAATTCTCTAGGTTGCTTTCATAAGTAGACACAACTTTATCGTATCTAACTGACAATTCCAAATTGGAGGTTTAGGGTTGTTTGTATTTTTACTCTCAACACTCTGCATCAAGTTTACTTTCTACATAACCCAGGTCCTAAAAATAGCCCATGGACCTAATGTGAGAGCGATCTAGAAGTGAGGTTTTTACATTAATGATGTGCCTGTAGCTTTCTTTCCAGTAGCTAGCACCTTTCCGTTTGTCAGCATTTTACCCTGAAGTCTCAGGAAAGCTTGTTTAAGAACTAAATATGCTCATACTATGTTGTGCTTTTATTCTTAAGTATTTGAACATAGAGTAATATTTCACAACATTTTGTTAATAAAGTCTACCTGATTTCTATTAAAATTTTTCTCTAAGCCCTGAGAGAGAAGTGAAAGGAAAGATTATTTATGAGCAAGGTAGCTCAGCCCTGTCTAATTCTTGAGTAAGAGTTTTCCAAGTAACCTTCCGTTTATGATTCAGCAATTCCTCTGAGTTAAGAGGGTGTTACTAGTATAACATATTTTTGAAGATACTCTCTGAAATACCAGATTTTTTAAAAATGATTTTTAACAAATTTTAAGAGTTTAAGATTGCAGAACCTTTCACTGACACTGTGGGGTTTTTTTTTTCCTCTTGCCAAACTGTACTGCAAGTAAACCTTTTGATGTTTTAAATGTTTTTCTTTGGCAGCTAAGAAAAACACTCTGGAAAGTTATATTTAGTGAATTTACCCATGTATAAATATCCCTGAGCTAGTCTGTTATCCTATGGCATCTGGAAGAAAGGTGGTATTGTTTTAGATTCCATGATTAAAGTATAGAATAATCAATTCAGAGAGACCCTGGGGGGAAGATTCACTCACACATTCTGTGGAAACTTGGAATCCCTGAGTTTTTTAGTTTTTTTCTACAGATGAAGAGACATAGATGGGTTCATGTTTTAGCACAGTGTCTAGTGACATCGTTTCCCGTTCTTGCCATATAATAGTTTGGCCTATTTGAGACTACTAACTTTAAATTTTCTAAGAAAACTTCTTCGTTGTTGTTAATCCCTTTTTACTATTACTTTCCTCGCTTTCTGGGTCACAATAGCTGGACAGCTATTTTGTTTGCAAGTGCTTTGCTATGCAGTTTGTCCTGCTCCACACGAAGCCACATCGCCAAGGTATTCCCAGGGATGCATCATCAGATTTAGTTCTGCCAGAACACTCCATAAATTATTTAAAGCTCTTCTTCATTTCTTGCAAAACAATGTTTGCTGAGCTTCCCCATGAAAAATCAGTGTAATTCCAGAAGATCAGGATAGATTTGCAAGACAGGAATTTGTCCTGTGCTTCCACATGGCTATCTGCATAGATGTGAATACAGTGGAAGTTAAATGAAAATGTACAGTTATTTTACTTTTGGTTTTATTTGAGCATTTTCTCTACTACTTATTCAATAGCAGTTGAATAAGAGCAGCTATGTCTCGTGGCGTTCTGCTGTGAAGTGTCCAAAAGTGTAAGGTAGTTAGGTGTAAAAACACCACAAAAGTATGGATAATAGACTGCCCACCTTCTGTCTACTTCAACTTCCCTGAGGTTTCCTTTGCAGGGCCCAGCTGCATATACAGACATGATGGAATTTGGTTTGTCAGGAACCTACAGAAATTACACAAATAACTCGGATTTTTAATGAATAATACACAGACATGCACCTGCTTCAGGGACTTCATAGATTAGTTTTGTGACCAGTAGAAAATCCCCTTGGAATTCAATTACATTGCTGCAAAACAGAAAATAAAACTGGCTACACTTTTGGAACTGGTATCAGCAAAATGTTAAGTAGTTCTTGGAGCAGGCTTTTTTTTTAGGTTGTTTCAATTTAGTTTGCTTCTGTGAAACTTACTATAAAGTCATAATGTTCTGCTCATATCATTATTTACCATTCTTGCAGCTGGAGCCACTTGCAGAAGATATTCTCCAACAAACTCCGAATATGAATGCTGTTATTTCTTTACAGAAGATCATTGAAATTCAAAGTATGTCTTTAAATTTTTTAAATATTTCTAATAAGGTACTAATTAAGCTTATATTGAGAATTAGAGCACATGAAAAATATATTTGAGCTTCTCAAATGTAAGGAATATATTTAAAGTAATTATAATTTCCACATATTACGTATTCATACCTAAATGTGTTGTTGCCTGCTGTTAATGTGGCAATCTTATCTCACACTGATAACGAAATTCAGAGACTCTAGATTTAGAACCTTGTTTTTCTCATATTTTCCAAAAGTGTTTGGATTTTTTTCCATTACTGCCACTAAGTATCTACTCAGAGCTATGAAATTAACATAGAAATTGTGATTATATTGTCCAGTCTTAACTGAGGTAAGTTATCTCCTAGTGATGCTGGAATTCACCAGTCATTTACTGGTTTTAAGTTTGTCAATAGAGGAAAAAGTTCACGAGAAAGCCTACTAGAAAATCCAACTGAACAAAAAGGAAAAGTCAGAGACCTTTTTACTATCCCAGTTCCTTTCACATCACTGTTACTTTCTCAGGAATTATTCTTTTTTAGATGATAACATGCATGAGTGTTCACGCACGCATGCGCGCGCGCGCATATACACACACACACACACACACACACACACACACGTACTGAAAGCAAGCACAAATTGACATGAAAGTCAGCATGAATGGGAAAACCAAATGGCAAAATTAAGTGTGAAGGAGGATCAGAAAACCCTTAGCTTTGCTACTCTTTTGTAGAAGCATTTTTTAACACCGCTGGAGAAGCCACCTTCCATCTATCTCTGAGTCCTTGTCTTTGCTTGCTCAGTAGTAATTTGGAGATATGGTTGTGACTGGGGTTCTATGTTATCCGTTCATCTGGTGCTTATGCAATCTAATCTAATACTTCATTAAGGTGACCAGCAGCATAAGAAATATCTACTTTTTACACATACAATTCTTTTTTTTTCTGAGTATTGTTTTTCCATTATATACACAGACTATTAAAAATTATTGTTCCTTTGTATATTATGATCACATCATTTTCAATAAGCATTCTTAAAATACTTATTACATGTTGATACATGATAACTTGAGCACTTATCAAGGCAAGGCACAGAAGAGGAATAAGGCAGTTTCTAGCATTAGGGAGTTTACAGTCCAGTGAGTGAGAGGCACTAAAATAGATCATTTCAATAGAAGTCACAACATGCACTGAGATCATGGACAAGAAACAGTCATTTTCTTAAGTCCCTTGCAGCCAGAAGGAGAAGTACTACAAAGTGAGGAAGGTTTGAGGAAGGCTCGAGGAAGGCTCCTTGGCGGTGATAGGGCCTGACCTTGGTCTTAAGGTCTTATTACCAACCAGGGCTCTTGGCCTCCTTAATCAATAGAAATTGATCAGGGGCCAGACAAGAAATTCAGGCTAGGCTTTATTGCGGCCCCTGCTGCAGCAGCCCGGAGCAAAAACAAACAACAGATTCCTTTGTTTGCTTGCTCGCTGAGGAGGGGGGGTAAGCTTGCTCTTTATGTGAGGTTGAGGATAGGGTTGTGTCCAGGGGTCGGGCCAGAGGGGTGGCTTAGGTGTTTTGCCCGCCCCTTAGGTGGTGTTGTGTGCAGGGAGCATGTGCAGTACCCTGCTTTTGCTCCAGGCTCTTCAAAAGTGGCTCTTGGGTTTTTTGGTCCCTTTGTATCTTTTGTCCAGAATTGCCCCAACTGGGCATGCAGGCAGTTATTTTTAGTCCCATATAGTTTCTTTGTATTTTGTTGCTTGAAGAGAGGTGTGTCCAGGTGTAAGCGTTACAGCAGTGCAGCAAAGGGTCCCAGGTCCCAGTTTGTCTCAGTCTGAACAGGATTTTGGCCAGATGAAGAAAGAGTGAATGTTCTGAAGGAAATAACAGAAGCAAAAGACTCAATTTTCACATAGGTGTAAAAATTCATGGTCTATATATGTCTTTAGAAACCATGCTGTTGTCTGTTGCATTGGATCTAACTTGCCAGTAATGACTTTCCACTGCATGATGGTTTTCCTTTCACCACTGACATTTTTGAGTGACTTGTACAGTCTACTTTAGCCAAACAAACCTGTTTGACTCTTGAAAAGGATTCACTGAACTATCAAAATTGGCTGGATAAGAATTCTGCCCCTGTGGATTGTGAATCTCTGTCTTTTGCTCCAAAATGCATTTCAAACACCCAACACTGACCATTTCCCCCATTTAAAAATCTATTTCTGGGGCTTCCCTTGTGGTGCAGTGGTTAAGAATCTGCCTGCCAAGTCAGGGGACGTGGGTTTGAGCCCTGGTCTGGGAAGATCCCACATGCCACGGAGCAACTAAGCCCGTGTGCCACAACTACTGAGCCTGCGCTCTAGAGCCTGCACACCACAACTATTGAAGCCTGTGTGCCACAACTGCTGAAGCCCTCGCACCTAGAGCCTGTGCTCGCAACAAGAGAAGCCACCGCAATGAGAAGCCCGCACACCATAACGAAGAGTAGCCCCCGCTCGCCGCAACTAAAGAAAGCCTGCGTGCAGCAGTGAAGACCCAATGCAGCCAAAGATAAAATAAATAAATTTTTTAAAAAATCTATTTCCTCCTAAACTCATATTGAAGATTCCACCCAGAGCTTGTTAATCCAGTACTTCTGTAAAGTCTCCGCACTAACGTGTAGATTTTAAGTGGTATTTTTATTTAAAATTTTTCCATTATTTGAGTTTTTGTATGTTTTATGGTCTTTCGGTCATGGTTCCTTAATTATATGATAATTATCAAGAGGATGGAACCGTGTCTTCTCACCCCCACTTGTACCTGCAGGCAGGGTTGGTACCAGAGACGAGGTTTGAAGTGCATGGAAACCTGGGAATTGAGAGTTGGAAGATTTGAGCAGGATTGATTCGAATAACTCTTCAAGGCCCTAGGGAACCAAAACTTGCATCAAAGAGAGCTTCTGAAGAAGAATGCCTCCTTCTGAGTCATGGATACAGTATATGGTATAGGGGTACTGTTGTTGGCTACTCAGTAACTATGTGTTCCTCATGTCTACTCAGAAGAAGCCTGGTTTCACACATGAATCCTTGCCACCAGATACAGTACAGATCAGGGGAAGATGAACTTATGCCCAGCTCCAAAGGAGCTGTTCTTAGTCCAAGGCTAAGCTTGTCAACCCACTTACCAGTGATTAGTTAAGGAGTGGGTACTTGACCAATTCTGGCCGGGGAGAAGCAGGGCTGGCTTCATGGGCTTTCAACCAGTGTAGTCACACAGGCCCCACACTTAGAAGGGCCCTACACATGGTTTAATGCTGTTACTCTTGCTGCCTTAAAATTCTCACTAATTTGTATTTTGTGACAGGGAGCCCACATTTCATTTTGCACTGAGCCTTGCTAATTATGTAGCCAGTCCTGATGAAAATCAAGGTGCTGGTGATGCAAAAAAATATTTACCAAAAAAGACTGAGAGTAGCATCACCACAAGGAGAACTCAAGTTGTGGTTGAGAAGGAACTGAATGGTGGGTTGAGGTTGTAGAAGGGAAGATAAACACAAGATTACAGTGATCTCTCACCAGTTGGGACATAGGGTGAAAATCTGTACAGAGAAAGTGCTTCAGTACTGTGGCTTTGACCACTGTGTGGTACATTTTTATGTGTTTCTCTGAATTGTGTGTCTTTGGGGCTACTCTTTTTTTTTTTTTTAAACATCTTTATTGGAGTATAATTGCTCTACAATGATATGTTAGTTTCTGCTTTATAACAAAGTGAATCAGCCATACATATACATATATCCCCATATCTCCTCCCTCCCACCCTCCTTATCCCACCCCTCTAGGTGGTCACAAAACACGGAGCTGATCTCCCTGTTTGCTAAGTGGCTGCTTCCCACTAGCTATCTGTTTTACATTTGGTAGTGTATATATGTCAGTGCCACTCTCTTACTTCATCCCAGCTTACCCTTCCCCATTCCTGTGTCCTCAAGTCCATTCTCTACGTCTGCATCTTTATTCCTGTCCTGCCCATAGCATCTTAAGAACTATTTTTTTTTGTTTTGTATATCCTCCATATATATGTGTTAGCATAAGGTATTTGTTTTTCTCTTTCTGACTTACTTCACGCTGTATGACAGACTCTAGGTCCATCCACCTCACTACAAATAACTCAATTCCGTTCCTTTTTATGGCTGAGTAATATTCCATTGTATATATGTGCCACATCTTCTTTATCCATGCATCTGTCAGTGGATATTTAGGTTGCTTCCATGTCCTGGCTATTGTAAATAGAGCTGCAATGAACATGGTGGTACATGACTCTTTTTGAATTATGGTTTTCTCAGGGTATATGCCCAGTAGTGGGATTGCTGGGTCATATGGTGATTCTCTTTTTAGTTGGGGCTACTCTTCCGGGTTAAAGAAACAGAAAGGGATTGTATAAAGTCTACAAAGCAATAAAAGAAAGTGGTATTTCAGAGTAACAAACTTCATAATGGCTTGGAAAATCAAAATTGTGGGTACCTGACTTAACAAATAATGCTATATTTCCTTAGAAACGATAAAATTGAACTCTCAATTTTATTTTTCTCTGTTTTATAACACACTTCCATTTCACATGCTCGTGTAGAACTCCAGGCCCTTGATTAGGCTCCCCATTTTGCCTTTGGCAGGGAAGGTAGTCAGGACTCACTAAAACTTTGTGGATCCTAGTGCAAAATGAAGATGTGTAAATGCTTCCCTGTTAAAAATTATTAATAATTTCAAGAAGATGCCAGCCGAGCATTGAACCAAGCCTGAGAGCCCTTCTGAACATGGGGTCCTTTGCAACTGCACAGGTTGCCTGTTTATGAAGCCTGCCTTGAAGGTAGCCTTTGTTTAACAGAGGAACCTTCTCTTCACGTGTCTCTGAGTGTCACCCAGGTGCCTCCTTTCAACTTAAGGAGGTGTTCGAATTTCAGCTCACCCCCTAGTCCAGGTTCTGAAGGATTCTTTTGTGCCAGGGTTTGGGACTACTGTACCAGAAAAGTATGTAAATGTTGAAAAACAGGCCTTGTAGCATGTGGGAAACATTCAGGCAGGTTCCTAGATATCCTTGTCCCAAGGCAGACGGCAAGGTGCTGACAGGCCTTATGTGTATTTCTTTGAGAACTGAGCCCCACAGCTGAGGGTATGCAGGTGCTGGAGGCTGTGATTAGCATTGGCCCTTTGCCTGGCCACATGTATGTGAATATTTTGCAGCAGGATCATCCCTGTTGTCCTGTTCTTGTTTATATTACTTATTTAGCTGAGAAGAAAAGGCCTTACAAGGCAACAGCAGGGCACCTATTTCTCCTGACAGGTAAAGACCCCCACCCCTGACAGGTCAGGGGCTGGTTTCATCCTCAGATGGTGGGTGTATACAAAGATCAACCATCTCTGAAATAACAAAAGGGAGGTAATGGACAAGAAGCTTCATGTTTGCACATGCTGTTCGCTCTGCTAACAAAGTCTTCTGCCTCATCCCTATTAAGTTTTCAAGACTTAGCTCGGATGTTCTCTCTTGTGGGAAGCCGTCTATGAATCCCCATTCATCCCTATTCTAGATTAGGTGCATTTCCTGGGTGCTTTCATGGCAGAGATTGTTTTTGCTGATGTTCTTTGCTTTTAATCGCTGTGTCCTCTGCACAGTTCTGGAACGTTGTAGGTGCTCTGCAAATGTTTGTTGAATGAATGAATCAGCCAGTATGTCAGTATTTGCCACACTCTTTTTTCCTTAGCCTAGATTGACTTTTCAACTAAGGTTATACTTCTTGGTTAGGTCATACAGAACGAGATTAAGAAGTGCAGGAAAAATCTATATGAGAGCCCATTTCTTCACTCTCTTTCACAACCCACAATGATGAATCATGTCTAAGTTAGAAAGAACATGAACTGCTTGTGAGCTACCATTTCCATCACTAAGCTTGGAGATGGCAGTTCTAAGAGTTGACTGGCCAGCTGTAATCACCAGCAAGCAATGCCAGGTAAAAGTCAGCCCAGAGTAGGATAAAGGACCCTGCTATGTATATAGGCTTTCCTGAAACCCATCCTAACAACTCACAGTCCGTTGAACTCTTACCTTTTTCTGCATAGTACGGTGAGAAGCAAGATTCCCAAATGTCATGTTTCACGCTAGTCCTGGCCCGTGATAACATTTTCACTGATTTTGAAGGGAAGAACCATGAAGTGAGTTTTCCACAAAACTAAATTTATTTAGTTTGAAAGACTATAATTTTAAGTTTGAAAAACATATAATGAATGATGTTGATATTGATCTATGAAACCTCAAAATATGAAAACCACAAGTATATAGTCATGGTTTCCTTTTATTTATTTAAATTTTTTAGTAAGAAGAGTACTCCTTTTAAGTGTCAACCGATTTTGTAGACCTCCTGCATGATAATAACGATAATCATAGTATCTTTTGAATTGTGGATCAAGAAAATATATGTGTACACAAGGATTTGACGATTCTTTTAAAATTCTGCTGCAACCCTCCAGTGGCTTGCAGCTGATAAGCTGAAAAACACTAGTGTGGAGGGTTTTAAAATGATATGAATTTCAGTGTAATCCTCACCAGCCATGTGACGATGAGCTAGCCACTTAACTTTCCTAAGAAATTTCCAGAGGAATGACATGACATATCACCACACCGATTTTCTAAGGTGGTGCCACTGTGGCAACAAGATGGCAGATCAGAAGCGGAGTCATAAAAGAACAGTAGGCAGTTTTTCCCTTTACCCCCACTTTCATCTTTTTCCCACACTAGGAATTCTTCCCTTGTTTAGTAGATTGAGGTCTTCTTAGAATTCCTTATTATGCCAACCACAGAAAACTGGTGACATAGGCCAGAATGAGGAAGAGACAGTAATTGCAATGTCACCATATGTTTTTGTCAAACTTGTTGTATATCAGTGGAGGAACAACATCCATGCCTCCTGCACATAAAATTTGTCACTATGGCTAAATTTATCTGTATTTTTTAAAACTCACCCACACACAGGACACACATTATTATTTAGGGCAATGAGAATTGCATTTATGGTCTTCTGAATTTATCCAACTTTTGAGACCAATATGAAAAGGGATATGATTATCTCACTGCAGGAGAATACACCATGTAATTATGTAATTGACTATGAGGTAGTCAGTTATCCACATGGTTCAGGCAGCTACAATGGGCAGAGCACACCTTTCACCCATTCTAGGGGAAAAAAAAATGAAATCAAATTTTCTCTGGGAGATCTGAGGCAAGTATAGTTGACACCAACTCCTTGTCAGAATTCTGCTTAACTTATGTTTTTAATATGTGTTATTGAGTGAATGACTTCCTTTTCCTCTTTTTGTTATTTTCCTTCTCCCCCTCTTCCTTAATCTGCTTCTCTTATTATTACTATATATCCTCTGTTCCAGAAACTACCCTTAGAAGTAACAACTGATGTTGGAAACAAACAAAGGAATGTTAATTTTGTTGATTTCATTTCCACTCTATTTCAAATGCAGATAACTGCTGGTAAAAATAAAATACAGACACTGTTGATGTTGTATTAGAGTGGATAATCAGAGAAGGTGCTATCCAGTTCTCTTGGTAATTAAGAGATCTGCATAGTAATTAATGAAAAAAAGCTATTAAAGTAAGATAAACCTTGCTCTAAAGATGACAGTCATTTTCTTCTTTTATGTGAAATATCATTCTCAGCCATCTCCTTCCATTAATTTAATACCCTCTACATACCCCCTTCCCAAGGAGAAAGGGCATTTACATCAGACGATCCAGGAGAAAATCAGATTGTTTCTAATCTGAAAGGAATTTGTGTACATCTCTTGTTGTGAGGAAACTGTCCAAGATTTTGATCTCATGGGGCTATGCGCATAGATTAAAGGGTTGTTTCCCCAGATGGCAACAAGCACTGCATAAATCATTTCACTAACTCTCTAGCTTCTTGACTCCACACCCAAATGCTAACCCACACTCAGTTTTTCTTCTCTCTTCTTGTCCCTTCTTGTTTTGATTTTCTACCTTTTTTCCTTATCTCTCTGTCTTTCCCTCTCTCCTCCACCTTCATCCTCTTCAGACCCAGGGGAGAAGAACAAGAGATATGCATGATGTTGAAAATGGGCTTTTAACTCATAAGGATTTAATGATTTATTTCAAGCAGGGAAGGAACATGATCAAACCTGCATTTCAGAAGATCACTATGCCTGCAGTAAGGACAGGAGATTTAGCAGAACTTACTGTCAAATGTGAACAGTTTAATTCAGAAGTAGAGCTGGCTTGGTATGTAATTAATAGGCATGGAGAGGATTAATGGTTTCTAAGTTTCAGGCTTGGACAACAGAGTAGGTACTGATGTCACCTCCTGTGATGGGGAACAGTAGAGGAAGAAAAGGTTTGCAAGGAAAGATGAATATTAGACTTAAGAAAAAGAAACTGCTGATTGAAAGGCTTAAAATTTGGGGAACCCATCTTAAATATCAGTTTTCTCCACAGTAAAGTTATGGAGGCATATTGGATGAAATTATTTACACAATGCAAACCCTGTAAGCTGTTAGTTAGCAAGTAATAAAATCACAATTACTGAGTGTTTTCAGTGTGCCAGGCACTGCTCTAAGCACTCGTATTAATGTGAGTTAAATCATTTAATCCACTTAACAACCCTGTGAGGTAGGTACTATTTTCATTCCCCTTTTACAATCAAGTAAACTGAGGCACATCTAGGTTAAATACTTTGCAAGAACATATAGTTACTAAATGGACAAAAGCAAGCTCATAAACCAGGCATTCTAGCTCCAGAGTCTGTGGTGTTTGCCATTATGTTATTCTAGCTCACAAAGAAATTAATTCCTTTTGCAATTTTTTGTATGCACTTTTTTCTATTTCATCCAAAAGTGACAGGTTTAGGGGGGAAATCAGTTAAACTGAAGATTTGGAGTTTTGGACATTCTGGTTAATTGAGGTTTAGCCACAGTCAGTTTTAGAAGGGCAGTGCCAAGTTGCAGGGAGCCATGGAGCTATGAATCCACTCTGGAGTCCCTTGTAAACTTTCAAAATACATCTAATCACAAAAAAATGCAAGGATTGGCAGAATTTCAAATCCCTGCCCTGCTGAGTTTAAAACCCTGACTGTTGTCAGGTGTGAGCTGCTATTTGTCATAGCTTTTTTGGCTTTAGACAGAGGCCTTGACGTTGCAGCCCTGGGCCAGGCCGACCTTCATTGAAGAAAAGCAGCGTTAGACATTTTCCCACTATTAACCCCGCCAGCCCTTGCTTGTATCAGAGCCAGGTCAACCTTGTACACATGGCTTTTTGAAAGTTGATTTTGAACTTCTAATTAACCATTCTCTTGAAATGTTAAGACTCTGATTATTGTTTGGTGGAGCACTAATACTAGAATATACCAGAATTAAAAGGAAAACCTGCCATCTGCTTAGAGACTTAACTTGTCTGGAATTTTTTTTTAATTCCAACTACATCTGTAATTATGAGTTTTCTTTCACTCATGTTTCTACTAAGGCAGAACTAATCACACCAAGAGTCTAAATAAAACTATGCATCTTTCTAGGACTGAAAACTCTTCAAGGACAGAAATGCTTTCTGATTATACTCAGCTGTTAGCACCCAGATGCACTTCACACATGCAATACCATTATGGTGTGCTCGAAGGTCAAGTTTGGGGAAGATCATTTGTTAGGTATTTATATATACATTATACACACACATGCACAAACATAGATTATATATATGCGTATGTATAAATAAAGTATATATGTATATATAATCTCTAGTCCTCACACAATTCTGCAATGCATAATTAGTTTCCTCATCTTGTTCATGAATAAATTGAGGCTTAACAAGTTTAGATCACTCATTGGAAGTCTGTCAACTAATAGCACTAAAACCAGCATTTGAACCCTGGTCTGGCTATGCTTTCAAAGCCCACTTTCCTTCTGTTAAAGCACATGACCTTCCTGTTCCCACTTCATTTCACAGATAAGAACAGAGTTCCACCAGACTTCCTGTTCCCAAGTATCCCAGGATAGACACTAGAATAGACCTCTCCTAAATAGCTTCTGCATACGTTAAAACAGACTATTTTAATCCATTAGTGGGCTTCCTAGAACATAAGGGAATATGAGGGAAAAAGAAAACATAAACTGAAATTTAATAGGGAGCGAGCAGTAATCAATAAGTAACACAAAATGGGAGAGTATCCCTGGGGCAAATGATGACATCAGTGCTATAACTGCACAAAAAAGCCTGAAGTCTGCATCAAAGTTAGGGATATGAATTTGATAGATACTGAAGAGGTTTTGTCTTCCTCCTCAATTCTGGAGGAAGTAAATACAATTCCTTTCTGGAGGAAGTATCCCTAATTTAGACCCTCAGTATATGCAGAGATCAAAGTCAACAAAATACGAGCTCAAGTAAATAAATACATACATATTTAAATAAACGAATAAAGTAAAATGCACGAGGACACAAGCCACTAGGGAAAGTCAGCAGAAAAGAGAAACAGAGAATAATAAACTTTATTTGTGGGGTTAAAATGGTGGAGGGGCATAATTTCAAGTAATGATAATAGATTTAAAATATTCATTTACTTTCACTCCTCCATAAAACTCCACTAAAAATTAAGAGGATCTTTTTTTGTTGTTTCGTTTTGCTTTGTTTTGTTTTTAAGACATACACTCATAGGGATGAAGAATGCAAAAGGAAATAATAGGAACCTGGAGAGCAGATGACCATCTGTTACTGTCTTAGCAGACCCGAAAAAAATGAATTCTAAACCAGTACTAGCAGGCATATCTTGCCAGAGAAGGATACATCAGACGCATATAGAATTGTTGACCCACACACCTAAGACTTTGTATTTTATTTCATTTATTTTAATTTGTCATTTTTTCTAATTCATTATCCCTTTCCTTTCTTCACTTCTATGTCCAGCTTAAAAACACTAACTCTTAAATCCATTTGCCCTTCTACCTTTAATATACCTTAAAAATCTTGCCCTTTTACTTTACCAATCTAATGAAATCTCAACCCTGAATATAGTCTACAAGGAACTTTCTCTAACACTGGATGTAAATAAACAGGTCCGCTTGAGATTGTCATGAATCATAGCAATTTGATTTCCTGTAAGTTTATGAACACCAAACTCAAGTGGGCCCATTATAATCCTGCTGTGTTTCTCAGGTCAATTTTCACTGCCTCTCTCAAACTACTTTTTCAAATTTCACTCTCCTCAAACCTCCATCTGTTTCACCTTTGCTGGCAATCTCAGGAATAAACTTTTCTTGGAGTAAATTGCAGCTACCAAACTGCTTTCTTTGAATTGTTCATTCTCATCAACAATTAAACAACCTAAAATCTCTCATCTTAAAAAACAAACTCCAACAGCCTCACTCCTTCCCCAGTTTACCATCCTATTTCTCTCAAACCCTCCAGGAACAAATTCTTGAAAAAGGTTTCTATCTAGTTATCTTCATTTTCACAGCTAGAAATCCCTATTGGAACCACTCTATTCTGGTTTCAATCTCACTGTGGTCACCAGTGGCATTTCTACTGCCAGATTTAAAAAGTGATTTTATTAAACTTTATTTTGAAATAATTTTAAGTATAGAGAAAACTTGCAAATATAATACACTATAGAATTCTCATATAACCTTCCCCTGGCTTCCCTTAAGTTGACATCTTGCAAAACCATATCACAGTTACAGGAACTAAGAAATTAATAGTCATACAGTACTGTTAACTATAGACTTTCATTGGATTCTACCAGTTTTTTCACTAATTTCCTTATTCTTTTCCAGAATTCAGTCTATAATCAACACATTGCATTTAGTTGTCATGTCTCAGTCTCCTCTCAACTACAACAGTTCTTCAGTCTTTCTGTGCCTTTTATGACCTTGACACTTTTGAAGAGTACTGGTCAGTTATTTTGAAAAATGTCTCTCAGCTTGGGTTTCTCTAATGTTTCCTCATAATTAGATTGAGGATATGCATTTTTGGCAGGATTACCACAGCAGTGATTCAGTATCGTTCTTAGTGCATCAGATCTGCAGCACATAATGTCTGTGTTTTATTATTGGTAAGGTTAGCCCTAGCCTGGATCACTTGATTAAGGCGATCTTCAGTATAAAGTTAGAATATTTCCCTTTGGAATTAATAAATATGTTGGGAAGATACTTTGAGATTATGCAAATATACTGTTTCTCCTCAAATTTTTGCCCATTAACTTTAGCAGCCATCAGTAGATCTTGCCTGCAAAAATTATTACTCTGGTGTTCCAATGCCGACTTTCTATTTTCTTTACTCTGTCTACATTTCTTACTTGGAAGTTATCTGCAATGAGGAACTGTCCTTTCTCTTCCATTTACTAACTTATTCATTATAATATTTATATCAGTATGGACTCATGTATATTTATTCTATAGGTTATAATCCAATACTATCATTATTTATTTTGTTGTTGAAATTGTTCAAGCTCTGATTATTCAGAGCTCTTTCAGGATGGCTCCTATGTCCTTTTGACTTGGCTTCAGACAAATACAGTCTAACATTCCAATCTCCCAGAGTCTTTGAATCCCTTCCTCTTCATTAAACCAAGGTAGGTCTGATGTTTCTAAATCACTTCCTGTGGGCCACCTTTCGGTCGATGTTTTAGCCAACCAAACAAATGAAGTTAGAACCCTTCTTGACTCTTCTAGCTGCAGCATTAAATGCAGCATCTCTGCTTAGCGGGCCCATCATCCTCTACCTAAATGCTTTTCACCCTACATATTCTTAAGTATATAATACAGATAAGTTGTTTCAACCCTCTTTACTTCAGTTTTCTCAACTATAAAATAAAATGAGATTATCTTACAAGGTGGTTTTGAATTTTTATGAAATTACATATAGAGCCCATTTTCATAGACAATTAATAAATATTTCTTATCATTTTACTTATCGTTGTTTTCATCCCAGACCATAGCTTCATAGTCACCTCTACGTGAATAACTCCAAAATTTCTATCTTCAGCTCAGACTGCAGACCTGAGTTCCAGATGTTTCCTAAACTTCTAGCTCAGCATCTTCCCCTAGATGTTGCAAAGGCACGTCTAGTCAACATGCCCAAAGCCAGTCATTATTTTTGCCCCAAACCTCAACCTCTTCCACGTTTATTGGTCCAAGTAAATGGCACCACTATCCTTCCAGTTTTGCTGGAGAGGAATCTAGGAGTTATCCTTCTTGTTGTTCTTTCCATTTCTGTCTACATCCAATCCATTACCCCATCCTGTTTGTTGTACTCCTTAAACATTTCATTTATCCAACCAATTATTTCTGTTCCCACGGCCACTGTCCCAAATCAGGCTTCCATCATCTTTCTACTGTACCATTTCTATATCCTACAAAGTGGTCTCCAACATCCAATTTTGGTTTCTCCATTTTTGTTTCTCTAACGTGCTGCCAGAGTGATCTTTTACAAAATAAGGCATATTCGTCTCCCTACCTCCTTGCTTTGAACCAGAGGTCAGCAAATTTTTTTCTGTACAGTACTAGACAGTAATTATATGAGGCTGTGTTTCAACTGCCTAACTCTTCCATTGTAGCAAGGAAGTGGCCATAGCCAGTGTGTAATGAACATGGCTGTTTTCAATGAAACTTTATTTACAAAAAAAGGGTGTGGGTCTGTGTCTTTATTCCCGTCTTAACCCTAGGTTCTTCATGACCTTTTTTTGGTTTGTTTTTTCTTGGATTCCATATATATGTGGACTTGAGGATATGGGGAGGGGAAAGGGTAAGCTGTGACAAAGTGAGAGAGTGGTATGGACATATATACACTACCAAACGTAATATAGATAGCTAGTGGGAAGCAGCCACATAGCACAGGGAGATCAGCTCGGTGCTTTGTGACCACCTAGAGGGGTGGGATAGGGAGGGTGGGAGGGAGGGAGACACAAGAGGGAAGAGATATGGGAACATATATATATGTATAACTGATTCACTTTGTTATAAAGCAGAAACTAACGCACCATTGTAAAGCAATTATACTCCAATAAAGATGTTAAAAAAAAAGGGTGTGGGACCAATTTGGTTTCTGAAAAAGGAAAAATCTGAAACAAGTGGTATCTGGATGTGATATTAAAATACTAGACATCAACCAAAACACCAATTGTAAAGGACACCTAAATTTCTGGCCTGGGAGATGGAGGGAGAAATATTCAACATTTCTGCCGCCTGATGCACCAAACAGGTATGCTGTAGCCACAGCTTGTGACATGCATGAAGTCACCAAGCTGTCAGAAGGTGCGGTTGGGAGGAACATGGGGAATCAGAGGTTAGGAATAGATAAGATGTGTTCAAGAAATAGAGAGGGAGCAGAGTTTAGTGCTCAATTGTTGTTTCCCAAGAAGGCTGATAATGAACATGTAACTTTGCACAAAATGTTTATCAGTATTGATCTTTTGTCATGGGGATATAGTGAGGAGTGACAAGAACACTGAAGACACAATGATGTTGAATCAGTAGTAGTATCTACTTTAAAATGTAGTCATTATTGAAAACAAAACAAAAATAAAAACTAAGGCCACAGGGGACAATTTAACAAGTGCAGTTGCAGAAGGTGCATTTAGGTATTACTTATGAAGCATGGGTTTTTATTTAGATAAAATGACTATGCATTTAGTTTTTATTTTAATTTTTTAATGAGTTTTCAATTTCAAGCGTTTTTTTTTTTTTTCCCAGCTCCAAAGTGAGGTAATAGTTGCTATTTGTTGACTCCGCTAGAAGAATATCTTGGTTAAAGATGCAGTGTCCTTAGGATGCTACAAACAGAAAAATCAGTTAATTCAAATAATGGTTTGATAGTTTTCATTCAATTCATGGAATTAAAGTTTTTGGAAATAAATCTGTGAAAAAAAAAACTTAGGGCATTACTATGAATGCTGTTATAAATTACAGTGAAAATCTAACACTGACAATATAATCTTTTGATTTCATATTAATATGAAAATTTAAATTTTGCTGGAACATAGCTTAATCTTAAAGAACAGAAATGCATTTGGCATTGATTACATAATACCAAATTCCTTAACTTTTTATAAATAATAAAATATAATTATAAGTTTAATAAAAATGTATTTTTAAACCCCTAAAAACAAAACCCAATAAGCCTGATATTCTATCAATGAAAGTTTATGGTGTTGTTCTCAAAATTTAAAATAATTTTTTATAAACACAGGGCAAAATACAATTAAATGAAATACAAATTTCTTAAAATACAAATGATATTGATGACAAAGAAACACGTTCAGCATGGCAGTACAAAATTTCTCTCTTTGCTGCCCATTATCAACCATACTTCAGAAATGTTTGAAATGACTATTCTGCAGTAATACTGAACTATTTTGTAAGTCAGTTTTCTGAACTTTGATTACATCTTTCTAATCATTTAGAATTTACTAATCAAAATATTCAATAAATGGCCCTCTGAACTCACATATGAAGGAATAACTACTATAGGAATTGCCTGTTGATCAGAAATAAAAGTAAACTAGGAAAAACACACATATGAAACTTTTTAACATTTATTTTATTGATGTATAGTTGATTTACAATGTTGTGTTAATTTCTGCTCTACAGCGAAGTGATTCAGTTATACACATATAGACATTATTTTTCATATTCATTTCTATTGTGGTTTATCACAGGCTATTGAAATAGTTCCCTGCGCTATATGGTAGGACCTTGTAGCTTATCCATTCTATATATAATAGTTTGCATCTGCTAATCCCAAATTCCCAATCTATTCCTCCCCCCACCACCCTTGGCAACCATAAGTCTCTTCTCTATATCTGTGAGTCTGTTTCTGTTTCACAGATAAGTTCATTTGTGTCATATTTTAGATTCCACATATAAGTGATATCATATGGGATTTGTCTTTCTCTTTCTGACTTAACTTCAGTTAGTATAATAATCTCTAGGTCCATCCATGTTGCTGCAGATGGCATTATTTCATTCTTTTTTATGGTTGATTAGTATTCCATTGTATATATGTACCACATTTTCTTTATCCATTCATCTGTTGATGGACATTTAGGTTGTTTTCATGTCTTGGCTATTGTGAATAGTGCTGCTCTGAACATAGGGGTGCATGTTTCTTTTTTAATTATAGCTTTGTTGGGATGTATGCCCAGGAGTGGAATTGCTGGATCATATGGCAACTCTAGTTTTTTGAGGAACCTTCATCCTGTTTTCCATAGTGGCTGCACCAGTTTACATTCCCACCAACGATGTAGGAGTGTGAAACTCTGTTTTTGGACACTGGACAGCAGGCATTGAAGGCCTGTGATCCTAGCAGGAAACAAACAAGGAAAGAGAAACAAAACGATTCCTACAATTGCTGGAGCTTACTGATAAGAGGCAAGTTCCAGGCTGCAGCATAGGGAGAGAGAATTCAAAGAGTGTAGTGGTTTTTCTGAGTAGAAAATGAAGTGATCAGAGTTTGGGGGGATTGAAGTGACTAGAATTTGTGAGGCAGAATACTTGCGATAATGTTGCTGCACAAAGAAAGAGTTCTGGGTATCCGTACAAGAGTTTCCTTAAACCACTGTCTTACTTACCTTTCCATACATGAGGTGAAACTCCACAAGGCTGGGGAACTAACCAGTGGAAAACAGTAGGTTAAACAATTCAAGGAGTTCAAACAGAACTGGGAGTAGTTTGCATTCCCACTAGCCAGAGTGGAAAGACCTTGTAATATACAAGGCATCATGTAGAGATATCAAAATGGTTTCATCTTAGTAATAGGGCTAAATTAACTTTATACTAGAGCCTGCTCTGGAGTTAGTCTAACAAAGAATACAAGCATCCTCAAAAAGTTCATACTGATTGCAAGCAATTTAACTGCATGCCCAAAGTCCAATGCTTTAAAAGAACACAGCAAAATTCAACAACCAAAAATGTTCAAATTAACAATGTCAAGCATCCGAAAGAAAATTACCAGGCATACAAGGACTTCCTATGTAAACAGGAAAGTACAAACATACTGCAGAAAAATATGAAAAACAGAACATGTAAATGGAAGTTTTAGAGATAGAAATAAAATATTTGGTATTAAAAAATTCTGCAACCTAAAAGGATTAATGGCAGATTATAAACTACAGAAGACAAAAGAAAAAAAACAAAAACAGTTAAGCTGAAGAACAGAAACTATCCAAAGTGAAGAATAGAGGGAAAAATACTTTTAAAAAGTATATCAGTTATATATTGGGCAACATCAGTCAGTTCAACATACCTATAAGTGGAGTCTTACAAAAGGGGGGAATATTTGAAGAAATAATGAGAAAATGTTTCATAAATTTGCTGAAAACTACAGATCCCCAGATCCAAGAAATCCAGTGATTCACCAGCAAAATAAATGTGAATAAACTCACACTGAGAAACATCAAAGAAACCAGACAAAAGAAAAAGCATATTACATTCAAAGAAACAAAAATAGAGATGATAAGATAAAAAAATGATAAGAAATTTTTTGTTTTGGCCGCACAGCGCAGGATCTTAGTTCCGTGACCAGGGATCGAACCTGTGCCCCCTGCAGTGGAAGTGTGGAGTCCTAACCACGGGACCACCAGGGAATTCCAATAAAGAAATCTTTTGAATCTCAAAAGTATTATGTTAAGTGAAAGATATTAAAGACTACATAGGGGCTTCCCTGGTGGCGCAGCGGTTGAGAGTCCGCCTGCCGATGCAGGGGACACGGGTTCGTGCCCCGGTCCGGGAAGATCCCACATGCCGCGGAGCGGCTGGGCCCGTGAGCCATGGCCGCTGAGCCTGCGCGTCCGGCGCCTGTGCTCCGCAACGGGAGAGGCCACAACAGTGAGAGGCCCGTGTACCGAAAAAAAAAAGGAAAAAAAAAAAGACTACATAGTATATGGTTACATTTCTATGAAATTCTAGAAAAAGCAAAAGTCGTACTGTGGCAGAATTTTAGTGGTTGTCAGGGGCTAAGAAGGAGGGTAAGAAATTTATTCCAAAGGGCCAAAAGTAACTTTTTGGGTTGAAGAAAGTATTACATATTTTGATTGTTGTAGTGGTTATCATAACCTGCCCTTAAAGTTGGTAAATTTTATTGACTGTATACACTATACCTCAATGAAGCTGATAAAAAAATAGTCATGAAATGAAGCAAAAATATAACCTTTGGAACTTTTAAAGGACTGCAATTACAGGAAATAGTATTTGCAAAAAGGAAAACATTTAAATTGATCCCTATAAAAGCAAAGGAATAAATGAACAAACTGAAGGATAAGAACTCAAACCATGTACAAGATTTGATTTTGAAAATCTGTAACTAGGCTTTCAAAGATATATATTTGTTGATAGAATCATTGATAAAACTATTCTTAGGGCTCCCCTGGTGGCGCAGTGGTTGAGAGTCCGCCTGCCGACGCAGGGGACACGGGTTCGTGCCCCGGTCTGGGAAGATCCCACATGCCGCGGAGCGGCTGGGCCCGTGAGCCATGGCCGCTGAGCCTGCGCGTCCGGAGCCTGTGCTCCGCAGTGGGAGAGGCTACAGCAGTGAGAGGCCAGCGTACCGCAAAAAAAAAAACAAAACCAAAAAACTATTCTTAGTTGGATAAACATATTCTGTTCTGGAATGTAATGAAATTTAAGAAGTCATATGATTTTGCAGCATCTAAATTTGGTAAATAAAATTTGAAGTTATAAACAGAGAAAACTTTTTTGATAAGTTCAGCTTACATAAAATATTTGCCAAAGGTATTCTGAAAGGAGGAACAAGACAGTAGTCATGAAAATATTTGGTATGAAATACTCATTTCAATATTTTGAAAATTGGAAGTGAAAATATTTCACATTTAGCGGATATTGCTCTGAGCTTACCAGATCGCACTGCACTGGTAGAGACAGTATTTGTCAACCAAAAATATTATAGTCTCTCAAGGAGAGTAAATTAAAGATGCCACAATTTAAAATTTATTAACTCTAAAATTCTGCTTTGAAGATTTCAGGCAATTTTATGAAACAGTCTAAAATATTCACACCACGTTGAAACAGAAAAATACCAGTGATAACTCTGTCAGTGAGATATATGACCACAAAACTGATTAACATGTGAACGTTTACCAAAAATCATAATACTGTTTGTCATTTTCTAATGTTTAGATAATATTTTGAAAGTTGGTTACTATGCTTTGGCATACATGAATTGTGCTATTTCTATATTTTAGAATTAATAACTAATAATTAGTTGTGACAATTTTTGAATAGTACTATTTTATAGGCCCACTGGTATAATTTGTCAACTAATAAGTAAATAGTTCCATAACATATAATTTTTATTTTTAGCCCCATTTTCGCCTCAAAATTGCCCCAACATGAATGAAAAATTACCTTATCACTCTATTTATACACCAGTTTCCAATATATCTTTATTTTTGCATATATACAGTGCTTAGGATCCCAAGAAAGTTCTCCATTTAGCTAAGAAATACATCCTTTTTTAAAATATATTTATTTGTTTAGTTATTTATTTAGTTTTAGCTGCGTTGGGTCTTCATTGCTGCACACGGGCTTTCTCTATTTGCAGCGAGCAGGGGCTACTCTTTGTTGCAGTGCACGGGCTTCTCATTGTGGTGTCTTGTCTTGTTGCAGAGCACAGGCTCTAGGCGCGTGGGCATCAGTAGTTGTGGCTCGCAGGCTCAGTAGTTGTGGCTCCCAGGCTCTAGAGCGCAGGCTCAGTAGTTGTGGCACACGGGCTTAGTTGCTCCACGGCATGTGGCATCTTCCGGGACCAGGGCTCGAATCCGTGTCCCCTGCATGGGCAGGCGGATTCTTAACCAGTGCGCCACCAGGGAAGCTCCAGAAATATATCTTAATGAACCTGAAAGAGACCACATTGTGAAACTCCTGGGCTGCCAGTGGGAGCATTTACTCTTCTCTGAGGATTTAGTATTCTGAAATGGGAGCAAAATTACCAGACTTGTGTTTTAGAAGGACTGTCATAGCAATGTGGGTGATAGATTGCATGAGAATAGACAGGAAAAATGCAGAAAAGAATTTCTCTTTAAAAAGAGCTAACAAGCTCTGAGCTCTGGAGAATCCATGAACATAGGCACCTTGTACGTCCCACAGGTGTTAATAATCTCTAAGGTTGAAGGGATAGGAAGAAGTTTCGGTCAGCGCCAGCTTCTTTTCCTATGGGAACATGGTACGTAATGACAAAAGAGGACATCATTCAAGCGGCAAGAACAAATTTGAGAAGTGACTCCAAGGCTCCCAGTGATGATGGAAGGGGGTCAGGAGGTTTTCAGAGTCTCAAAGGGCTTTGGTTGGGAAAACGTTTGGTGGATAGGTTATTGCTAACACAGACCTTCATGTGTCAACAAGTACCTCTTTTTCCAAATTGATCATTATCAAGAAAAACCTGGTTTATGCTGAAGTCTGATTACACAGTACCTGCAACATGTCCTTTCATGGCTCCTATCTGACCCAGTGCCACTCCATCTGTGTCCCCCACTTCTAACTCTTGACTGTCTGCATTCTGTTATCTAGTTTTTATTTTTTAGATTCATTCTTTGCTTCACCTCTACAGACAAAATACAAATGCAGAACAATGAAAGCCAAATAATTCCCCCCCAGAAGTGCTGAGAAGTGGGAAGATTTATGCAAAGGGAAAAATGAATAAAGATAGAGGATATGATCAAAGAGGGAGTGTGTGTGTCCAGGTTTAATGGAAAACTCCTCACTTCTGCCAGTTTTATTGCCTTAGGAGAGCAACACAGTGGTGGCTAGTTACTAGTATTCTACTTTATGAATAGCAGCTCCTGAAAACTCTGGCAGTACACCTTACTTCATTTGTCTAACTTGCTAATGGGGCTATTATTCTCATGCCAACAGATAGGATTTTTCTTGCACATATGTTTCTGTAGGGGGGAAAAAAATACCCATCACATGAAAATATAACCCATAAACTGTAGGGTTTGAAATGGCTGCATATTGCACAGTCTTGCTATACCTACTTCCATTTTAATTATTCTTCTTTACAAATAGAGATAGTGGCCTATAAATGCATTAATGTAGAATATTTCCCTTGTTTTTATAGGCTTTGCTAAAAGCCATGCTGAATTTAAAGTTTTGGGTTATTTCTGAGTGAAGAACCTCATACATTTGGATAAAAACCAACTTCTAACATTTAATCTTAGGATATTTTATACACATTAAATTTTATTGAAAAGGTCTCAGCTATTTAAAATCCGTCTCACTACTCACAGGTATAAAGGCTAAACTTTGAAGAATCATTGTGAGTCATTCTGCTGAATGATTCTTATTAATGATTGTCCTTCTGTCCTGATTGTGTTTGAGAAGTAAAGATGTTTCTTGAGGAAGAAGTACAGTTCTTGAAAATTGAAGCTCTTGGTTATTCTAGATGTGCCATATTATCTAAAAGTAAGTTGTCCACCGACCTCGTCAAGTGTTCATAGGCTCACAGAAAACTAAGATTTTCTGCCATAACAAATTTATTCTAATATCCAACAGTGATATATGACATCAGAAGAATAACAATCATTGAGAATCAGAGCAGGAAGAGACCTTTCCTTATCATCAATCCCACCACTATCATTTTATAAATGTGGACACTGTGCTCCAGTGATCCAAATGATTTCTCTGGGTCTAGTATGGGGTCCCGATTTATAAATCTCGACTCCCAGGGCTCCCTTTAGAGCCTGAAATACTCAGAGAAAAATTTTGCACGGGTAGCTTGGTCAAAAGATATTCTGGTGACTCTGGGCAACTCCTGGCTGTAATTGCATGAAACGGGCAACGGGCCTCTGATTCTCTTCTCAGTTAGATACCTGGCTTAAAGAAAGCGATCCATGTGGACTATAGGACCTCTAGCAATACAAGTCTGTGATGGACAACCCTACAGGCTTCAGAAACTTGGGGTAGGCTCCACAGGTTCAAAGAGCTCTGTGCCTAATGGTGCCTTCAGCTAGGTGGTGAGAAACACATCACTTTAAAAAGGGATACTCTTCAGTGAGCACTTGTCTCCAGTTTCATGATAGCTTCATCAGTGAAGCAACGAGGTACTTGCAATAGACTATGAGAAATGAAGGTAATGAGAAGTGAAGAGTAGAAAGAACTAGTCTCAACATGGTTGTCTCACTAGGTGCAATAAACCCATGCCATAAAGTCAGTAAAAGGTAGATCAGCTGAGTCACATATCTAAGGAGCAAGGGTAATTTGTTGTTACCAAAGACGATTTCTTTGGTAAAGGGAAGAATATATATATATATAATTGTTTTGCCATGTGCATAATTCTTTTAAGTTGAGATTTTCTATATTGAGTCTATTTTTGTATTTTTAGGGGTAGTGGGAGGGTGGTAGAGAAGGACTAAATAAAGGAGGACAGCCGATTACAGAGGAAGAAACATTTTCGGAGTCAAGCAGTCCTGGGTGAGGATTTCAGCTCCTCTGCTTTTTAGCCATGTGACCTTAGAGAAAAATTACCTAACACTGCCTACACAGTTGTCATGAGGAGTAAATAAAATTATAAATGTCATGAGGAGTAAATAAAATTATAAATGTGAAAACACCTAGCACAGTCCTTGGCACATATTGGAAGCTCAGTTTCTCTTTCCTGTAATTTGTAACATAATTTAACCCACAAAACCACCTGTTGTTTATTTGTCAGAGGCCTGATATTAGTCACTCTAGAAAAAAAGGAAATGATGACTTCTAGAATCACCTGCTCTGTGAATATCACGTGCTAAAATAACAATTAATAATAATACTTTGTGAAACTCATTACATCTGAAGGCACTTACAGATAGAATATGACATTTCCAACTTGGGTAAGATGATAATGACATTGTGATATAGAGAAATTAGGGTCTTGGAATGGAACTGTCAATTCAGAGTTATCTTTCAAAGCTGAGAGAGGTAGGAGGCTATTAAAGAATAAGACAAGACGCATTTCCATTGCTCACCTCCTAAACCTCTCTTTAGTCCATCTCTTCATTTCTATTCTGTCACTTACTTTTGGTTTAGACATCATCATTTCCTGCCAGGAGGTGAAATTGGTTTTCCTGCCACCACTCTCACCACCTACTAATCCATCATCCATAATCTCTCCAGAAGGATCTTTGAAAAATTTAAACCTGATTCTCTGCCTCTTCTGTTTAAAATGGCCCCTCATCACCCACAGGTTGAAAGCCAAGATCACTGGCATGCTATTCAAGATTGTGTGTTAATTAGCCCATGCCTACACCATAGCAGTCTCTTGCATTACATTCCATACTGCTTACATTCCACTTGTGCCTGGCAGTGGACTTTGTACCCCAGTGAACAACAGAGACTTGAGTATCTGCACATTTGTGTGCATTATTTCCTCTTCTAGGGATACCTCATCACCACCATCTTCCTCTGTTTCAGCTTGACTAACTTCTGATGGTCTTTCAAATACTTGGTCAGGTGTTATTTTTTCTGGCAAGTGTTCTCTTGCCTTCTTGGCATCAAAAGTATATGCTCTTCTTATTTCCTCTTAGGATCACATGGGCCTTCTCCATACAGAATTGTCATTGTTTGTTAACTAAAAGGGCTTTCTCAACTAGACCATGAATTTCTTGGTGTCAGGGAAGCGTCTTTGTGTCCTCAACATCTGGCACAGCCTTGGCTTTCAAAAAAATGTTACTTTGTGGGTTCATTCAGTTAGAACTGGTATCATTTGGTCCAAATTAAAAGCTTTATGAGTCTGACTTTGGCCAGACTAGGTGATCACAGCAAGTAAAGTAGTAGTGGTAGACAGCTATGCCAGAAGGTTCTGTCGACATGGGGAGTGGATGGGAGACTGGGTCTCCTCCCCTCACATGACATGACATCCATTCCTTTGTGAAGCAGTAAGATAAGGAGAGGCCAATCACGAAATGTTACTTATAGCTGGAAGGAATTTGAGGCCATCCCACTGTTTTTGAGAAGCAAAAATAAAGTGCCAAAGAGCCCTGCCAGCATAGGGTGGTTAGTGGCAGAGCTGGGTCTAGAACTGGGTTATCTTACTCCCCAATCCAGTATTCGCCCAGTTGTCTTTTCTACTCTAGCATAACTTTATTTTAATTTTGGGGTGGGTGGAAGTAAGCTACTTTGCATGCCAGCTTCCCTCTTAACTGGTCAGGCTGCCGAGATACTGCTTACCTGGTGAGTCATGTCAGCACCTAGGGAGACTCTCCTGCTTTGATACGGGGCTATTCAACGCTTCACAAAAAAATAGCTTAGGGGCTGCAAAAAGGCTGTTGACTCTGCTCTTTCTTATTTATCCCACTGGCATGTTCTCATGAAATTACCTCCTATTTTCCTCTCATTCTCCTTCCCTGCCTCAAAAAAAGAAACATCCGTATAATTGGATCTGTATAACTTATGGAAGGGCTCCAACATCAGCCAATGCATATATTAAGGTTTTAAATCAATTATTGTTCTAGTACACACCCTGGGGTTGAGAAAGAAAGAACATCCAGGACTAACAAACCTGATTGTTCTGGCAAAGTTGCCATTCGATTCATGCTGGCATTTCTGGGCTTTTCTTTTCCTTTAATATTCCAACCTCATTAAAAAAAAAAAAAAGTTAATGGCTCAAGTAGCAATTTTTAACATTACTGGTTCATTCAGTTTCTCCATAAGACTTCTACCTCCCAGTCTCTTGAGGATTACCCAGAGGGCATGATACCCAGAGGGCATGATGCCCAGAGTTTGCTTACCTAGTTGCAGAGACCCCTGTCAGTCTGAGAGTGACTTCATTAGACTGTGGATTATTCCTCACTTCTGAGCAAGGGAGAGACTCAGGCTTGGCAATATGAGCACTTCACAACTTGGCATTCCAGATTGAGAAAAACACTTAATCATAACAGTTAAGAAGTTAAATTACAACTGTGTATAACATTGTGAATTTTAACCTAACAATTACTCTGAGTTAGATCTATACAAGTTTCTGATTAACACTGTTGAACTAAAATTCCTATAACATATGATGCATGGGTCTTTGTGTTTTTTAGGCAAGTACTGGAAGTCGGTAAGGACGGTGAGTGTACCGAGGGGCTGCGCTCTGGCTGGGGCGCAGTTGCAAGAGGAGACGGAGACCGTTTCTGCCCTGGCCTCCCTGACGGTGGATGTGGAACAGCCCTTTGCTCGAGAAGACAACAGGTATGAATGCAACATGGGGGGAATCATCAGGGTCAGTAACATCCAGGCTCATCATTAGCGTTTGTGAGCCTCTCTCTAGGCTCTCCTTCTCTGGTCTCCTCCACTTCCACTTCTGCGAAGCCACAGATGCCACAGCACATGCTGTCGGCTGTCAGGAATTCATGTGTTTCATTCTTCATGAGAAACACAGAGGTGGAGCATGTTGTTACAGTTCACAGAGAAATAGAGTGATGAGATAGATGGTCCTTGTTGGATAATTTAGTACAGATCATTATGGAGAAAGCTTCTTGTGGGCTTAACTTCTTTCCTTAGTTATCTCTATTTTTCAAGATGTTCTTTTTCTTTCTCTCATCGTTTCGAAGTTACTGTTATAACAAAGGGGAAAAAGGAGAGCAGAAGCTGGAGGTACGGCTTGTCAGTTGGGTAGCCTTATATGACTGTCCGTGAGGTACAACTACTCGATAAAGATGAAAGTCACCTTCCAAGAAGATGGGAGTGTGTATAAAGGAATGTGTGGATGTGGCTCTGATTTTATTTTACTTTATGATAAGAAGGAGTTGATTTTAATTAGTCTTCATATGAATAGCTTTCAGGAAAAGAAAAAAAAAACAAAGATTGAGTTTGCTTCTTCTCCTTTTAAGAAATGTTTGTCAGTTTGTACATTTTGCTGTTCAACAGACAGTGCTACATTCAGGATTTCTTCTTACTATGACCAAAACCACCCCAAATGTACAGACAGTGACATTGGTGCTCTCTGTGGATGACTTCAAAGTCCCATTTCTTCAATTTAAAAATGAATAGGTGAGCTTGCGCTAAAGCTCTGCCAGCTTGCACTTTTAAATTGCTTCTGAGAATGAAATCGAACTCCCTCCGTCAATAACATCACCATTAATTACACAGATCCTGCTACTAGTACATAGGTTGGCAATTTTCCCAAGAATGCACAAATTTGAACAGTTTTAGTTTTTCTTGCTTTTACTGGGTGTTCAGAGTTTAATGGATTTAACATCTTGCTTTGGTCAAGAGCAGGAGATACATTGAATAAGAGATTTCATTTTTATGCAATTGTTTTTTTCTTACTATAACCACTTAAAAAGAAGATTACCAGTAGGAAAAAAAAAAGTTGTACAATATTGTATTAAAAGACATCTTCATATGGGCATCTGGAGCATAAGGGTAAACTTATTTTACATCTTTGATAATATGAACTAACCCCCTGCTGTTCCCAGCTAAGAACCAAACCAAGTTCATAATCCAAAGGTGTTGCAGTTATTCCCAAGGCCAAATACAGTCAGTTGTCTGTCATTTGAGGGCTGTAAAACTAAGGAAACTAACATCTGTTAGTGTTGGATATAAAAGGAGCGTAGCTATTCTTTAGAATTCATTTAGTATAGAGAAATGAAGCTAAATTCCAGCCCGAGTGAAATGAACTATAAGTAATTTTTCCCATTAAGTTGCAGGGCTTAGAATAATAAAGAATAATAAGTGCTGTTGTGAGCCCCACATAACATAAAAACCTCAGCACTTTGGCAGGAATTGGCTCTATAAGCATGCTTGTTTATCCTCAGGTACATAGTGTGCCTGACTCCTGATGATCTATAGGGACTTGACCCTGGCTTCAGTTCACCGTGATTTTTAAGCTTCATCTGATGGCAGAGAGAGAATGGGAATGGGAATGTTTTGATGTACAGGGAAACAGAGTTGAAGCTTGTGGCCTGGATTCATGTTTCTTTATCAGTTTTAGACAGATTGTATCTATTTTGATTGATTTTTCTTATGGGAAGGAAAATGGTTTTGCTTGAAATATTTTTGGTGGCTTTGAACTCACTTTTTCAGCAGAGGAAAAGAAAAATTCTTCTAGAACTGGCTTTTGCATTTCTATTGAACCATGCATGAATTTCATCACAGAGAGTCAGACAGGGAGAACCCTTAAAAGCCACAGAGCATTTATTCTTTAAAGGGGAATGCTATCAGAATTGTCCCCCAACTCAGTATAGGAAAGATGGCTTTCACAATGAGGTAAAGAGGTAGAAATGTTCTTAGGCCTTTGTTATGAATGCAGTGTTATAAGTACACAGGAAATTGAAAAATTAGAAAAATCAGAGAACTAAATGGATGGAAAAGGGTGAAGGCAAGATTCTTTTTATAGGAAATTCTTGCCAGTTATTTTGGAGAATATATTGGTGTTTGGAGTGAGATGACTCATTTTGTACTAAGATTTTGGGTAAAGCAGCTCTTTTCCTGGCCAACTCATATCTGACTCATTTACCACTAGTGAATAAGGGATAAAATGCTCCTGGCTAAGAACCATTGTAAGTATTTTTTGTTCATTTTTCGGGGGGGTGTGAGGGAGATGACAACACAGTGCAAACAGTCATTTCATTTTTATAACTCACTGATGGACCATGAAGAATAAATTATTAGAAAAAGGCTCGGGATTCATTTTGGGGATGATTGACTGAAGTACAGTTTTCAAAACATAATTTTCAGGTGGCAGAAGACTTGAGCAGGAACAAAATGGTGGTTCAGTTAAAAAACCAACAAAACAAAAAGGACAAAAAACTAAGTGGGGTCAAGTTATACGTTCAAAAAAAATAGATAGGACTAGTCACATATAGCATATTGTTTAGAAGACAGAACTGTGATCTTAGTTTCTTTCTTGATTGTCAGGAGGCTGTACCTTTAAAAGATTATAGTTTGCATTGTTCAGGTATCTATTTCAAATGCTTCTACTTTGAAAAGGTCAGTTCAATATTGAGGTTTATTCTTGGATACCAGTTCGGGCTCTGCTGAAAATCAAGAAAAAGTTTTCTCTGGCAATCAAGACTTCAGAATGATCAACTCTTAAGTTACTGGGAGCATATTTACACTCTAGAATTTCTGACTCTCTCATTTTTTAATCAAAACAAAAACTGAAAGTTAGTTGGGTTTTCAAATGTCAGTTTATTGATTATAGTGTGAGTCACATTAGATTTTCTTTAATACAAGAGGATCTGGTCGTCTCTGAATCATTTCGTCTTCAACTTTTGTCAACTTTTCTCATGAATGAGATGGTTTCAGTCATTATATGACACAGAAGCATGAGAAAAATATATGATTCTGAATCTGGCTATTTCTTTAATTAATTTTTATTGGAGTATGGTTGCTTTACAATGTTGTGTTAGCCTCCACTGCACAACAAAATGAATCAGCCATACACATGTAGATATCCCCTCCCTTTTGAACTGCCCTCCCATTTAGGTTACCACAGTGCATTAGGTAGCGTTCCCTGTGCTGTACAGTATATTCCCATTGGCTATTTTGTTTTTTGAATAACTGTCTGTCTTATTCATGAATATTTTTTTAAAGTATAATAAAAGCTAGAAAATCCTAAGTATTGTCTGCCTTAGCTTTGAATGGTCTATCGGTAGTGCCAAGGACATTGATAACCCCATTTTCCTGTGTCTGGAGATTTATATAGAAATATAGACCACTCTTAAATACACATTCGTGTCTAATAGAAATACAGCTTTGTTTTCCATGCTTTAGGACTGTCTCTCCAAGGCTTCTGGAAGCTAAATGTTGCACTGATTTTTCAGGTCTCTGATTTTTCTCTCTGATACTGTTATTGTGAGCACCTGTTTATCTAAACAGGCAAACATTCCAATATAAATTTTATTCTTCATTTTCATCCAGTGTCAACAATACCTTAGTTGAAAAGTGGACTGAGATTTGGAAGCTCCTGGTAAAAGAAAGGAGCTCCTTTATCTTCTTTTCCTCTTCCTCCTGGGACCATCATTTTATCCCTCTGTTCAATGCCTAACATGTGGTCTTGGGGCATGTGTGAACTCTTAGTATGTTAGGGATTAAATCCAGTGTGTGATGTATTTCAGGGTTCCCTTCTGAATTGTTTACAAACAGGTGTTTAATTTGAAAAAAGAAACACAATGGACTAGAAGCATAAGTAAAATGAGATGCACGGTAACTTTAGCTTCCCATCGTCCTCATCTTTCAGGCCTGTCTTCTTACCACGACAGAGGAAGAGTAGGTTGTGACTCTGGAATCAGCTTGCCAAGGTTCAGATCCCACCTCCATCTTAATAATTGTTGATCAGTGGCAAGTTACTTATCTCTCTGGGCTTTACTTTCTTTGTCTTTAAAATGAAGGGAAAATTTCAGAGGGTTTTGAGGATGAAATGAGACAATACATCTTAAGAATTTAACATAACACTTGACACAGAGTAAGTACTCAATATTAAGGTTAGCTTTTGTTATTTTTTTCTATCGCTTCCTCAGTTTGCTCTTTTCTTTCCCTCCATTAATACACTGTTCATCATCCAGGGATCTATAATATTAGAAATAGAGAGGCTGTACCTGGACATCTATATGTTTAACTGTTCGTAGGTTAAATCAATAGTATAGTCATTAAAAATAAGAGATTGATAAATAATCACTAACCAATAAATTGATTCAGTTAACTAAGCTGTGATTAGCTGACTTAAAGAACTTTCACAATACCTAATACATTGTAGGTAATAAACAAATACTTATTGAATGAATGAGTCCAAGACAGACAACAAGACATTGTTAAAATGGTAACAGAACAATTTGTAACGATACCTGAAGTTTCTCTGTCTCCTTGTCTCTATGTACTATGTTTTCTGAGGGAATCAGTGTTTTTAATCTTTCACAAGAGTTTTCAAAATGTGTATTTTACATTTTTTCTTCCATAGTACTAATCGACAGGGTCCATTTTCAGATATGTTGGCTAACCAGAATCCATAGTACTCATATCATAAAGATCGATTGACTGAGGATAAAGGTGATAAAGGTGGGAAGGGAAAGCAAAGTGTCTGAATGGAGAAAGGAATTGTCTCGGGTCAGGTGGAGGGGCTATGGGAGTGATGTTGACAGATTACAGGATTATTCCGCGACTTGCAGAATGAGGAGGGAGAAACTCCGGTTCATTTATTCTTTAAACATTTTCTGATTAGTTTTTATGTGCCAGACAAAGTGTTGGGAGTCAAGGTCACAAAGCTTCCGTGGAGTCTTCAAAATATGCACATACTTTGAGATTGTATCAGTTTTCTATTGCTATCTTAACCAAAAAAATTACTTCGTGGCTCAAAATGACAAAAAAGGTCAGAAGGGTGACAAGTCTCTGGGCTAAAATATAGAGGTTGGCAAGATCTTTTCCTTTCTGGAGGCTCTAGGGAAGAAACTGTTTCCTTGCCTTTCCCAGTTTCTAGAGGCTGCCTGCATTCCTTGGTTCATGACCCCCTTCCTCTTGTCTTCAAAGCCAGCAACTTTACATCTCTCTGACCTTTCGTCAGTCACATCTCTTTCTTCAGTCACATCACATCTCTCTCTGACTGAAAGAAAAAAGCTGGGAAAACTGGCTTAAAAGCAGGAAAGTTTCTCTGCTTGTAAGGACTCATATGATTAGATTGGACTCACCAGGATCATTTCTCTATCTCAAGGTCCTTAACCTTAATCATATCTACAAAGTCAGTTTGGCTACACCAGGTAACATTCACAACTTCCAGGGATTAGGACATGGACATCTTTGGGGGCTGTCATTCTTCCTACCACAGGATCAGACATGAACGACCAACTATTGTAAATGATAGGTCATTTGATAGACCGAGCTCCAGAATAAAAGAAGACCTAACATAGGCCAAGAACTGGGGAACAGATCACTGAGCCAGGGTAGAAAAATGGAGGATTTCAACTAGTAAATAAGAACAAAGGCATCCAAGATACAAAAAATAGCTTGAGCAAACGATCTATTTGTTTTTAATTTTATATTGGAGTGTAGTTAATATTGTGTTAGTTTTAGATACACAGCAAAGTGATTCAGTTATACATATAAATGTGTGTATTGCTTTTCAAGCTCTTTTCCCATTTAGGTGATTACAGAATATTGAGTAGAGTTCCCTGTGCTATACAGTAGGTCCTTGTTGGTTATTTATTTTAAATATAGCAGTGTGTACATGTCATTCCCAAACTCCCAGTCTATCCCTCCCTCTGCCCCTGCTTCCCCCCCAGTAACCATAAGTTCATTCCTGAAGTATGTCTGTTTCTGTATTGTAAATTAGTTCATTTGTATCATTTTTTAGATTCCACTATAAGTGATATCATATGATATTTGTCTTTCTGTCTGACTTACTTCACTTACTATGATAATCTCCAGGTCCATCCATGTTGCTGCAAATGGCACTATTTCATTCTTTTTTATGGCTGAGTAACATTTCATTGTATATATGTACATCTGCTTTATACATTCTTTTGTTGATGGACATTCGGTTGCTTCCATGTCTTGGCTATTGTAAATAGTGCTGCAGTGAACATTGGGGTGCATGTATCTTTTCGAAGTATGGTTTTCTCCAGATATATCCCCAGGAGTGGGAGTGCTGGATAACATGGTAGCTCTGTTTTTAGTTTTTTAAGGAACCTCCATACTGTTCTCCATAGTGGCTGCACCAATTTACATTCCCAACAACAGCAGTGTAGGAAGGTTCCCTTTTCTCCACACCCTCTCCAGCATTTATTCCTTGTAGACTTTTTGATAATGGCCATACTGACTGGTGTGAGGTGATATCTTATTGTAGTTTTGATTTGTATTGCTCTAATAATTCGTGATGTTGAGCATCTTTTCATGGGCCTCTTGGCCATCTGTATGTATTCTTTGGAGAAATGTCTATTTAGGTTTTCTGCCCATTTTTGGATTGGGTTGTTTGGAGGGTTTTTTTTGATATTGAGCCTCATGAGCTGTTTGTAAATTCTGGAGACTAATCCCTTGTCAGTCATATTGTTTGTAATCCCTTGTCAGTCATATTGTTTGCAAATATTTTCTCCCATTGTGAGGGTTGTCTTTTCATTTTGTTTATGGTTTCCTTTGCTGTGCAAAAGCTTTTGAATTTAATTAGGTCCCATTTGTTTATTTTTGTTTTCATTTCCATTACTCTAGGAGGTGGATCAGAAAAGATCTCGCTGCGATTTATGTCAGAGTGTTCTGCCTGTGTTTTCCTGTAAGAGTTTTATAGTGTTCAGTCTTACATTTAGGTCTTTAATCCATTTTGAGTTTATTTTTGTGTATGGTGTTAAAGAATGTTCTAATTTCATTTTTTTTACACTTTTCCCAGCACCATTTATTGAAGAGTCTGTCTTTCCTCAATTATATAGTCTTGCCTCCTTTGTTGTAGATTAATTGACCATAGGTACATAGTTCTGACTTGCATTTCCCTGATGATTAGAAATGTTGAGCATCTTTACATGTACCTTTTGGTCATCTATATGTCTTCTTTGGAAAAATGGCTATTCAGATCTTCTACCATTAAGGGCTATTGCGAATAAAGCTGCTATGAAGTTTTGTCATGGTGCAAAAAACACATAACATTTACCATCTGAACCATTTTTAAGTGTACAGTACAGCAGTGTTAACTATATGCCCATTGTCATGCAACACATCTCTAGGACTTCTTTGTCTTGCAAAACTGAAACACTATTAAACAACTTCCATTTTCCCCTCCCCCCAGCTCCTGGCAACCACCATCCTACTTTCTAAGAGTTTGAGTACTTCAGATACATCAAATAAGTGGAATCATGCAGTATTTGCCTTTTTGTGGATGGCTTACTTCATTTGGCAGAACGTTTTTTGTCAAGGCTTATCCCTGCTGTAGCATGTGACAAAATTTCTACCTTTTTTATGGCTAATATTTCATTGTATGTGTATACCGCATTTCTTTATCCATTCATCTGACAATGGACATTTAGGTTGCCTCCACCTCTTGGCTATTGATGCTTCAATGACTATAAATGTGAAATTATCTCTTCAAGATCCTATTTTGAGTTATCTTGCATATATACCCAGAAGTGGAATTTCTGGATCATATGGTAATTCTATTTTTAATTTTTGGAGGAACCTAACTCTTTTATACAGGTTTTTACTTTGTGAACACAAGCACTCAATTTTCTTTAATGTACACCGAGGAGTGGAGTTGCCAAGTTATAGGAAAGTCATATGTCTTACTTTATAAAAAAAAAACTTCCAAACTGCTTTCCAAAATGGCCATACCATTTTTCATACCCACCATCAATGAATGACAGTTTTGTATCCTCACCTGCACTTTGTATACTTGGTCCTTATAGTTTTAGCCTTTCTAGTGGGTATGTAGTGATAGTCCATTGTGCTTTCGAATTTTCTCCAAAGAGCCACATTTATGTCCGGATCAGGTCTTCTTGGAACATACCCTCCCTTCCTTCTGTTTGGAATACTTAGCTTGTCTTCCTTCTCTTCTCACTGACCCTTCACTGGCCTTCCCATTGTCTTCCAACTTACCTTTTAGATCTCATATCAAATATCACTTCCTCTTCTTGGACAATTTTCACTGACCCTCAATCCCAAAATTAGATCAGGTCCATCTGTTATACTGTATTATGTCTCCCTACATTTCAAGTACCTAGAACACAGCCAGGGTGCGTCACAGACACTCAGTAATTATTTCTTCAATCAATGAAAACTTCAGTAATCCGGGGAATGCCAGCATTGGTGGAGATGTGGGGCTCTGGAGCTCTCATAGCTGTGGGAAGGTAAACTATGGCAGCATTGTGAAAAGCAGTTTACTACCATTTTTAGTATACACAAAATATATAACCTGGTAATCTTGCTCCCAGGAATGTATATTGAAGATATTCTCATCTAGGGTAATTAGAAGACAGACATGTACTAAGAAGTTCACTACAGCTTCTTCGTGGTGGGTAGAGAGGAGGAGTCAAACCCAGTGTGCATTATTGGAAGAACAAATGGTTACAATGGGGTGAAGGTACACCATGGAGGAGATGACATGTAGCACTTGGCCACTACAGACTAGATAAACATAACTGCTTACAGTGATGTTTATGTAATAACTAACTACACTACTGGGTGAGAGAAGTAAGCAACAGAAATGATACATGTGTGTATAAAGATAAAATAAAAATACATGCTCATAAAACAATAACATATAGCTTTAAAGAACACCCTATGAACAGATAACATACATAACAGGAATTAGCTCTCTGCTGCCTCCCTCTTGCGAGAGGACCGGAATCACATCTAACTGCTGAACAATCATCAACAGGAAGACACTGGAACTCACCAAAAAAGATACTCCACATCCAAAGACAAAGAAGAAGCCACAGTGAGACAGTAGGAGGGGCGCAATCACAATAAAATCAAATCCAAAACTGCTGGGGGGGGGGTGACTCACAAACTGGAGAACACTTGTACCACAGAAGTCCACCCACTGGACTGAAGGTTCTGAGGCCCACTTTAGGCTTTCCAACCTAGGGGTCCAGCAACAGGAGGAGGAATTCCTAGAGAATCAGACCTTGAAGGCTAGCAGGATTTGACTGCAAGACTTTGACGGGACTGGGGGAAACAGAGACTCCACTCTTGGAGGGCACACACAAAGTAGTGTGTGCATCAGGACCCAGGGGAAGGAGCAGTGACCCCATAGGAGACTGAACCAGACGTACCTGCTAGCGTTGGAGGGTCTCCTGCAGAGGCCAGGGGTGGCTGTCTCTCACCGTGAGGAAAAGAGCACTGGCATCAAAAGTTCTGGGAAGTACTCCTTGGGGTGAGCCCTCCCAGAGTCTGTCATTAGCCCCACCAAAGAGCCCAGGTAGGCTCCAGTGTTGGGTAACCTCAGGCCAAACAACCAACAGGGAAGGAACCCAGCCCCACCCATCAGCAGTCAAGCAGATTAAAGTTTTACTGAGCTCTGCCCACCAGAGCAACAGCCAGCTCTACCCACCACCAGTCCCTCCCATCAAGCCACTTAGATAGCCTCATCCACCAGATGGCAGACAGTAGAAGCAAGAAGAACTACAATCCTGCAGCCTGTGGTACAAAAACCATATTCCAAGAATGATAGACAAAATGAAAAGGTAGAGGGCTATATACCAGATGAAGTAACAAGGTAAAACCCCAGAAAAATAATTAAATGAAGTGGAGACAGGCAACCTTCCAGAAAAAGAATTCAGAATAATGATAGTGAAGAGGATCCAGGACCTCGGAAAAAGAATGGAGGCAAAGATCGAGAAGATGCAAGAAACGTTTAACAAAGACCTAAGAAGAATTAAAGAACAAACAAACAGAAATGAACAATACAATAACTGAAATGAAAACTACACTAGAAGGAACCAATAGCAGAATAACTGAGGCAGAAGAACGGATAAGTGACCTGGAAGACAGAATGGTTGAATTCACTGCTGCGGAACAGAATAAAGAAAAAGGAATGAAAAGAAATGAAGAAAGCCTAAGACACCTCTGGGACAACATTAAACGCAACAACATTCGCATTATAGGGATCACAGAAGGAGAAGAGAGAGAGAAAGGACCCGAGAAAATATTTGAAGAGATTATATTGGAAAACTTCCCTAACATGGGAAAGGAAATAGCCACGCAAGTCCAGAAAGCACAGAGAGTCCCATACAGGATAAACCCAAGGAGAAACACACCGAGACACACAGTAATCAAATTGAAAAAAATCAAAGGCAAAGAAAACTTACTAAAAGCAGCAAGAGAAAAACAACAAATAACATACAAAGGAAAACCCAAAAGGTTAACAGCTGATTTCTCAGCAGAAACTCTACAAGCCAGAAGGGAGTGGCATGACATATTTAAAGTGATGAAAGGGAAGAACCCACAACCAAGATCACCCACAAGGAGCTCATTCAGATTCGACAGAGAAATCAAAAGCTTTACAGACGAGCAAAAGCTAACAGAATTCAGCACCACCAAAACAGCTCTACGACAAATGCTAAAGGAACGTCTCTAAGTGGGAAACAAAAGAAAAGGACCTACACAAACAAACCCAAAACAATTAAGAAAATGGTAATAGGAACATACGTATCAATAATTACCTTAAATGTGAATGGATTAAACGCTCCAACCAAAAGACACAGGCTCGCTGAATGGATACAAAAACAAGACCCATATATATGCTGTCTACAAGAGACCCACCTCTTGTAGGGACACATACAGACTGAAAGTGAGGGGACAGAAAAAGTTATTCCACGCAAATGGAAATCAAAAGAAAGCTGGAGTAGCAATACTGATATCAGATAAAATAGACTTTAAAATAAAGAATGTTACAAGAGACAAGGAAGGACACTACATAATGATCAAGTGATCAATCCAAGAAGAAGATATAACAATTATAAATATATATGCACCCAACATAGGAGCACCTAAATCCACAAGGCAATTGCTAACACCGATAAAAGAGGAAATCAACAGTAACACAATAATAGTGGGGGATTTTAACACCTCACTTACACCAATGGACAGATCATCCAAACAGAAAATTAATAAGGAAACACAAGCTTTAAATGACACAATAGGCCAGATAGATTTAATTGATACTTATAGGACATTCCATCCAAAAACAGCAGATTACACTTTCTTCTCAAGTGTGCACGGAACATTCTCCAGGATAGATCACATCGTGGGTCACAAATCAAGCCTCAGTAAATTTAAGAAAATTGAAATTGTATCAAGCACCTTTTCTGACCACAACGCTATGAGATTAGAAATCAGTTACGGGAAAAAAACCGTTAAAAACACAAACATATGGAGGCTAAACAACACGTTACTAAATAACCAAGAGATCACAGAAAAATTCGAAGAGGAAATCAAAAAATACCTAGAGAGAAATAACAATGAAAACACGACCATCCAAAACCCATGGGATGCAACAAAAGCAGTTCTAAGAGGGAAGTTTATAGCAATACAAGCCTACCTCAAGAAACAAGAAAAATCTAAAACAATCTAACCTTACACCTAAAGGAACTAGAGAAGGTAGAACAAACAAAACCCAATGTTAGCAGAAGGAAAGAAATCATAAAGATCAGAGTAGAAATACATGAAATAGAAACAAAGAAAACAATGGCAAAGATCATTAAAACTAAAAGCTGGTTGTTTGAGAAGATAAACAAAATTGATAAACCATTAGCCAGACTCATCAAGACAAAGAGGGAGAGGACTCACATCAATAAAATAAGAAATGAAAAAGAAGTTACAACAGACACCACAGAAATACAAAGCATCCTAAGAGACTACTACAAGCAACTCTATGCCAATAAAATGGACAACCTGGAAGAAATGGACAAATTCTTAGAAAGGTATAACCTTCCAAGACTGAACCAGGAAGAAATAGAAAATATGAACAGACCAATCACAAGTAATGAAATTGAAACTGTGATTAAAAATCTTCCAACAAACAAAAGTCCAGGACCAGATGGCTTCACAGGTGAATTCTATCAAACATTTAGACACGAGCTAACACCTATCCTTCTCAAACTCTTCCAAAAAATTGTGGAGGAAGGAACACTCCCAAACTCATTCTGTGAGGCCACCATCACCCTGATACCAAAACCAGACAAAGTTACTACAAAAAAAGAAAATTACAGACCAGTATCACTGATGAATATAGATGCAAAAATCCTCAACAAAATACTAGCAAACAGAATCCAACAACACATTAAAAGACTCATACACCATGATCAAGTGGGATTTATCCCAGGGATGCAAGGATTCTTCAATATACGCAAATCAATCAGTGTGATACACCATATTAACAAACTGAAGAATAAAAACCATATGATCATCTCAATAGATGCAGAAAAAGCTGTTGACAAAATTCAACACCCACTTATGATAAAAACTCTCCAGAAAGTGGGCATAGAGGGAAACTACCTCAACATAATAAAGGCCATATAAAACAAACCCCCAGCAAACATCATTCTCAATGGTGAAAAACTGAAAGCATTTCCTCTAAGACCAGGAACAAGACAAGGATATCCACTCTCACCACTATTATTCAACATAGTTTTGGAAGTCCTAGCCACGGCAGTCAGAGAAGAAAAAGAAATAAAAGGAATACAAATTGGAAAGGAATACAAATTGGAAAAGAAGAAGCAAAACTGTCACTGTTTGCAGATGACATGATACTATATATACAGAATCCTAAAGATGCCACCAGAAAACTACTAGAGCTAATCAATGAATTTGGTAAAGTTGCAGGATACAAAATTAATGCACAGAAATCTCTTGCATTCCTATACACTAATGATGAAAAATCTGAAAGAGAAATTACGGAAACACTCCCATTTGCCACTGCAACAAAAAGAATAAAATACCTAGGAATAAACCTACCTAGGGAGACAAAAGACCTGTATGCAGAAAACTATAAGACACTTATGAAAGAAATTAAAGGTGATACCAACAGATGGAGAGATATACCATATTCTTGGATTGGAAGAATCAATATTGTGAAAATGACTATACTACCCAAAGCAATCTACAGATTCAATGCAATCCCTATCAAATTACCAACGGCATTGTTTACAGAACTAGAACAAAAAAACCTTAAAATTTGTATGGAGACACAAAAGACCCCAAATAGCCAAAGCAGTCTTGAGGGAAAAAAACGGAGCTGGAGGAATCAGACTCCCTCACTTCAGACTATACTACAAAGCTACAGTAATCAAGACAATATGATACTGGCACAAAAACAGAAATATAGATCAATGGAACAGGCTAGAAAGCCCAGAGATAAACCCACGCACCTATGGCCAACTAATCTATGACAAAGGAGGCAAGGATATACAATAGAGAAAAGACAGTCTCTTCAATAAGTGGTGCTGCGAAAACTGGACAGCTACATGTAAAAGAATGAAATTAGAACATGCCCTAACACCATACACAGAAATAAACTCAAAATGGATTAGAGACCTAAACGTAAGACCGGACACTATCAAACTCGTACAGGAAAACATAGGAAGAACACTCTTTGACATAAATCCCAGCAAGATCTTTTTTGATCCACCTCCTAGAGTAATGGAAATAAAACCAAAAATAAACAAATGGGACCTAATGAAACTTAAAAAGCTTTTGCAAAGCAAAGGAAACTACAAACAAGACAAAAAGACAACCCTCACAATGGGAGAAAATATTTGCAAATGAATCAACGGACAAAGGATTAATCTCCAAAATGTATAAACAGCTCATGTAGCTCAAAGAAGCCAATCCAAAAATGGGCAGACCTAAATAGACATTTCTCCAAAGAAGACATACAGATGGCCAAGAAGCACATGAAAAGCTGCTCAACATCACTATTAGAGAAATGCAAATCAAAACTACAATGAGGTATCACCTCACACCAGTCAGAATGGGCATCATCAGAAAATCTACAAACAACAAATGTTGGAGAAGGTGTGGACCAAAGAACCCTCTTGCACTGTTGGTGGGAATGTAAATTGATACAGCCACTATGGAGAAGAGTATGGAGATTCCTTAAAAAATTAAAAATAGAATTACCATATGACCCAGCAATCCCACTCCTGGTCATATATCCAGAGAAAACCATAATTTAAAAAGACACATGCACCCCAATATTCATTGCAGCACTATTTACAATAGCCAGGTCATGGAAGCAACCTAAATGCCCATCAACAGATGACTGGATAAAGAAGATGTGGTACATATATACAATGGAATATTACTCAGCCATAAAAAGGAACGAAATTGGGTCATTTATAGAGGCATGGATGAATCTAGAGACTGTCATACAGAGTGAAGTAAGAAAGTGAAAAACAAATATCGTATATTAATGCATATATGTGTAACCTAGAAAAATGATACAGATGAACTGGTTTGCAGGGCAGAAATTGAGATACAGATGTAGAGGACAAACGTATGGACACCAAGGGGGGAAAGCAGTGGGGGTGTGGGGTGGTGGTGGGATGAATTGGGAGATTCGGATTGACATATACACACTAATATATATAAAATGGATAACTAATAAGAACCTGCTGTATAAAATAAAATAAATAAAATTCAAAAAAAATTCCCCTCTGTGAACCTATGAAACTAGAAAATAATCAATACTAAAAATTAAAATGTTTTCACTGAAAAAACAAACAAACAAATAGGAATTAGATTGCTTGCCTTGGAGAAGGAAGAGGAAAGTATAGGGATTAAATTAAATCAATAAACCAAGAGGAAATGTGTCTTTAAAAATAATGTTGTTGGGCTTCCCTGGTGGCTCAGTGGTTGAGAGTCCGCCTGCCGATGCAGGGGACACGGGTTCGTGCCCCGGTCCAGGAAGATCCCATGTGCCGCAGAGCAGCTGGGCCCGTGAGCCATGGCCGCTGAGCCTGCACGTCCGGAGCCCGTGCTCCACAACGGGAGAGTCCACAACAATGAGAGGCTGGCGTACCGCAAAAAAAAAATAAAATAAAAAATAATAATAGCATTATTAATATAAATTAACAGATACTGCTTTAAAAATCATAGGAAATGAAATATCCCTTTAAGGGAAAATACAAGAATATAATTTTATGTTATATCTTATCTCAAATTCTTTCTTTCTGCTTTTTATTTTTGCAAATTATCTAAACTACTATGACTTCTGGACCTAACTGATCCTTCCCTTAATATATGAAATCTTTGCCCTTCATCAATAAAGGACCATCTATGTTCACTTCTACTTGCTATAGAAGTTTGTGTCTTTCAGTCAGCTGAACTATTGTACTAAAATTTGTCTTTGAATGTTTTATTTTACATTTATTCCTGACCTTCCTATGTCTCTACCTCACCTAATTGCAAAAGGAATTAAATCCAAATATTGAAGATTATCTCTCCCCTTCACCCAGCCCTTTCCACAGCTGTGTTTTTGTTAATCGAGATAACCTTGGTATCTGTCTATAAATGATTGAAGTGGGGAGCCCCCCACATTTCAAGAGTACTGCTTCTCTTTCACCCAAAACAGCCATTAAAGGGTCATCCCTGACCAGTTCACTTTCTAAGTGTTTCATGAAGATAACTTCTTAAATTAACTTAAAAAAATATGTAGACATTTAACAGTTACCTAGGGACAGGGATTAAGTAAAGATAATACTAAATCCACTGAGAGCTATGGATATGAGAACACCCAGAGAGCAGGTCGTGGATTATTATTTCAGTTTTAAAGAGAAAACTGAGAATCTAGGGACGATGACTTGCTCAAAGTTAAATTTTAAAAATGGCAGAGTTGGGACCTAAATACATCTACCTTGTGAAATCTACCTTGAAATCCAGGATATTTTCCAACTTGCTATACTAGTAATAAAACTTCTGTATTGCAAGACACTGAGAGATTTGGCTGGTTATATGTATTTGTTTCATTAGAATGTGGCAGCAGTTAATTAACTATTTTCCAAAGAAGTGGTTAATATGAAATGACTTTGAGGGGAGGAAAGCAAAGAGAAGCATCTGATGGAAAGCTTTATATTGTACCTGAAAGTCCCCATGTTTGAAGAGAAGGAGTTCCATTTTGCAGTGAATGGTTTGTGCTAAAGACACTTTGCTTACCTCCTCAAAGCCTAAGATGGATGTCTGGAGAATGCACAGACACTTACCACTGTCTCTGAAATTCCAGCCACAATTGAGTCCTGGATGTGAGGGGAAGATCATCTTGCTGTGGCTTTGGGTTAGAAGTAGGAAAATTCAGATGGAGGGAGTATCATCACCAAGACGGTAGAACAGGAAAACTGAGCCTCTATCCCCACACAAAGACCTGCCAGAAGAGAGTAGGATGATATATTCAAAGTGCTGAAAGAAAAAAACTGCCAACCGGACTACTTTACCTGGCAAGGTTTTCCTTTAGAAATTAAGGTGAGATAAAAAGACTTTCCCAAACAAACAAAAAAAGTTGAAGTAGTTCATCACAAGACTTTCCTTACAATAAGTGCTGAAAGGAGTCCTTCAAGCTGAAAAGAAAGTATGATAACTACTAACATGAAAACATATGAAAATGTACAACACACTGGCAAAGGTAAGTATATAGTCAGATTCAGAATACTCTAATAGTATAATATGGTGATGTGTTAAACACTTAACTCTAGGATAAAGGTTAAAGGACAAAAGTATTTTAAATAGCTACAGCTACAGTAATTTGTTCATGGATACACAATATTAAAAAAAAAAAATCATGACATCAAAAACAAACTATAGGGCTTCCCTGGTGGCGCAGTGGTTGAAAATCTGCCTGCCGATGCAGGGGACACGGGTTCGAGCCCTGGTCTGGGAAGATCCCACATGCCGCGGAGCAACTAGGCCCATGAGCCACAACTACTGAGCCTGCGTGTCTGGAGCTTGTGCTCCGCAACAAGAGAGCCCGCGACAGTGAGAGACCTGTGCGCTGCAATGAAGAGTGGCCCCCGCTCACCACAACTAGAGAAAGCCCTCGCACAGAAACGAAGACCCAACACAGCCAAAAATAAATAAATAAATAAAATTAAAAACAAAAAAAAAAACAAACTATAACACACCATTGTAAAGCAATTATACCCCAATAGAGATGTTAAAAAAAATACTATAGACAGGAGGAGTAAAAGGGTAGAGTTTTGTATGCAATTAAAGTTAAGTTGTTGTCAGCTTAAAATTAGACTGTTATATCTTTTAGATGTTTCAAGTAAGCCTCGGGGTAACCACAAAGCAAAAACCTATGGTAGGACTTCCCTGGTGGCGCAGTGGTTAAGAATCCCCCTGCCAATGCAGGGGACACGGGTTCAAGCCCTGGTCCGGGAAGATCCCACATGCTGCTGAGCAACTAAGCCCGTGCACCACAACTACTGAGCCTGGGCTCTAGAGCCCACAAGCCACAACTACTGAGCCCACATGCTACAACTACTGAAGCCCGTGAGCCTAGAGCCTGTGCTCTGCAACAAGAGAAGCCACTGTGATGAGAAGCCCGTGCACTGCAACAAAGAGTAGCCCCCACTCGCTGCAACTGGAGAAAGCCCGCGTGTAGCAATGAAGACCCAATGCAGCCAAAAATAAATAAATAAATTGATTAAAAAAAAAAAAGAACCTATGGTAGATAGGTAAAGATAAAGAGAAGGGAATTAAAGCATACCACTATGGAAAGTCATCAGTTTAAAAGGAAGACATTAAGAGAGGAAGAAATGAACAAAGTAAGTACAAAACAGCAAGAAAACAATTAACAAAGTGGCAATAGTAAGTTGCTAACTATCAGTAATTATTTTAAATGAAAATGGCTCCAAGTGAAGGTATGGAAATGGATATTCCATGCAAACAGAAAACAAAATAGAGCAGGAGTAGCTATACTTATATCTGGAAAAAAATAGACTTTAAGTCTAAACTGTAACAAGAAACAAAGAAGGTCATTATGTGGTGATAAGGGGATCAATTCATTAAGAGGATATGATAATTTTAAACACATATACACCCAACATCCGAGCATCTAAATACATTAAGCAAATACTAACAGATCTGAAGGGAATAATATAGACAATAGTACAATAATAGTAGGGAACTTCAATACCACACTTTCTACAATGGATAGATTATCCAGGCAGAAAATCAATAAGGAAACATTGGACTGGATTATACTTTAATATCAGATAGACCTAACAGGCATATACAGAACATTCCATGCAACAGCAGGAAAATACCTATTCCTCTCAAGTGCACATAGAACATTCTCTAGGATAGGTCATATGTTAGGTCACAGAACAAGTCTTAGCGAATTTTAAAAGAGTGAAATCATACTAAGTATCTTTTATGACCACAGTGGTGTGAAATTAGAAATCAGTAACAGAAGGAAAATTGGAAAATTCACAAATGTGTGGAAACTAAACAACACATTCCTGTATAACTAATGGATCAAAGAGGAAATCAAAGAGAATCAAAAGTTATCTTGAAACAAACAAAAATGGACACACAGCATAACAAAACATGGGATGCAGCAAAAGCAGTGCTGAGGCAAATTTAGAGCAATAAATGCATACATTAAAAAAAACCCTCTAATAACCTAACTTTACAGCTTAAGGAACTAGAAAATGAACAACAAACTAACCCCAAAGTTAGGATAACAAAAATCAGAGCAGAAATAAATGAAATAGATAATAGAAAAGCAACAGAAAAGATCAACAAAACTAACAGTTGGTTTTTTAAAAAGATTTTAAAAATTGACAAACCTTTAGACTTACCAAGAAAAAAAGAGAGGACTCAAATAAATAAAATTATAAATGAAAGAGAAGACATTATAGCTGATACCACACAAATACAAACCATCACAAGAGACTACTATGAACAATTATATGCCAACAAATTGGACAACCTATAAGAAATGAGTAAGTTCCTAGAAGCATACAACCTACCAAGACTAAATCATGAAAAAATAGAAAATCTGAACATACCAATAATGAGTAAGAAGATTGGATCAGTAAACCAAAACCTCTCCAAAAAGAAAAGCCCAGTCCCAGATGGTTTCACTGGTGAATTCTTCCAAACATTTAAAGAAGAATTAACACCAGTTCTCAAACTCATCCAAAAAATTGAAAGCCCGCCCTCCCTCCCCACCCAAAAACTGGTGTCTGAGAGACATTACCTGTCATAGCTCCCTTTTCACAAGGTCCCACCTCCCAGACTCACCATGGGACTTGGGGTAAGTGACAATCCCGCTTTCTGGTCATCTGTTTCTTTTTTTTTTTTTGGCTGCATCAGGTCTTAGTTGTGGCATGTGGGCTCTTCATTGAGATGCGCGGGCTTTTCTCTAGTTGTAGCACATGGGCTTCTCTCTAGTTGTGGCACGTGGGTTCCAGAGCGCTTGAGCTCTGCAGTTTGTGGCACACAGGCTCTCTAGGTGTGGCGTGCAGGCTCAGTAGTTGCGGCACTTGTGGCACGCAGGCTTAGTTGTCCCGCAGCATGTGGGATCTTAGTTCCCTGACCAGGGACTCGTCATTTGTATCTGAATATCTGATTTACTGATTTAGGGAATCTATCACTCCTAAACTCATTTTATGCAGCCACTACCCTGATACCAAAGCTAGATAAGGATACTGCAAGAAAAGAAAACTATAGGCCAATATCCCTGATGAACATAGATACAATAATCCTCAGCAAAATACTAGCAAACCAATTTCAACAGCACATTAAAAGGATCATACACCATAAGCAAGTGGGATTTATCCCTGGGAGCGAGGGTGGTTCAACATATGCAAATCAATGAATGTGATACACCACATTAATGAAATAAAAGATAAAAATCATTGTCTTTTCAATAGATGCATAAAAAGCAGCAGACAAAATTCAACATTCTGTCATAATAAAAACTCTCAACCAAATTGGGTATAGAAGGAACATACTTCAACATAATAGAAGCCATATATGACAGACCCACAGCTAACATCATTCATACTCAACAGTAAGAAGCTGAAAGATTTCCCTGTAAGATGAGAAACAAGACAAGGGTTTCTTAACATGATCCTGTACTTGTATGTAAAAAATCCTAAAGACTCCACCAAAAAAAAAAAAAGGCTAGTAATAATAAATGAATTCAGTAAACTTTCAGGATAAAAACTAAGATCTATATACCAAAAACAGTAAGATCTGATGCAACAAATTGAAGAAGACACAAATAAATGGAAAGACAGTCCACATTCATGTATCAGAAGAGTTAATATTGTTAAAACATCCACACTATTCAAAGTCACTGATAGGTTCAATGCAATCCCTCTCAGAATTCCAATGGCATTTTTCACAGAAATAGAAAAAAAATCCTAAAATTCAGTGGGATTACCAAAGACCCTGAATAGCCATAGCAATCTTGAGCAAGAACAAAGCTGGAGGCTTCACACATCCTGAGTTCAAATATTACAAAGCTGTAGTAATCAAGAGTATGGCATTGGCATAAAAACAGACACATAGACCAATGGAACAGAATTGAGAGCCCAGAAATAAACCCTCACATATATTGTCAACTAATATTTGACAAGGGAGTCAAGAATACTCAATGGGCTAACAATAATCTCTTTGATAAATGGTGTTGGGAAAACTGGACATTTATTCATATGCAAAAGAAAGAAACTGGACCCCTACCTTATACCACTCACAAAAATTAACTGGAAATGTATTAAGAACTTAAATGTAAGAATTGAAACTATAAAACTCTTAGAAGAAAACAAAGAATAAAAGCTCCTTGACTTTGGTCTTCACAATTAATTTTTTTCATATGACAACAAAAGAAAAAGCAACAAAGGCAAAAATAAGCAAGTGCAGGGGCTTCCCTGGTGGCACAGTCGTTAAGAATCCACCTGCCAATGCAGGGGATACAGGTTCGAGCCCTGGTCCGGGACGATTCCACATGCTGTGGAGCAACTGGGCCCGTGCGCCACAACTGCTGAGCCTGCGCTCTGGAGCCCGTGAGCTACAACTGCTGAGGCCCGCATGCCTGCAGCCCACTCTCCGCAACAGGGGAGGCCACCACAGTGAGAGGCCCGTGCACCGCAACAGAGAGTAGCCCCTGCTCGCCGCAACTGGAGAAGGTCCGCGTGCAGCAACGAAGACCCAATGCGGCCAAAAATTAAAAATAATAATAAATAAATTTATTAAAAAATAAAAGCAAGTGCAATGACATCAAACTAAAAACTTTTGCACAGCCAAAGAATCAACAAAGTGAAAAGGCAACCTATGAAATACAAGAAAATATTTGCAAACCATATATCTGATAAGGGGTTAATATCCAAAGTATATATGGAGTTCATACAATTCAATAGCAGTAAATAAGTGAATAAATTAGCTCAATTTAAAAATAGGAAAAGGGGGGCTTCCCTGGTGGCGCAGTGGTTGGGAGTCCATCTGCTGATGCAGGGGATGCGGGTTCGTGCCCCGGTTCGGGAGGATCCCACATGCCGCAGAGCGGCTGGGCCCGTGAGCCGTGGCTGCTGGGCCTGCGCGTCCGGAGCCTGTGCTCCGCAGCGGGGGAGGCCACAGCAGTGAGAGGCCCGCATACCGCAAAAAAAAAAAAAAAATAGGAAAAGGACCAGAATAGATATTTTTCTAAAGAAGACATACAAATAGCCAACAGGTACATGGGAAGGTTCTCAACATCACTAATTATCAGGGAAATGCAAAGCAAAACCACACTGAGATATCACTTCACATGTGCTAAAACAGCTTGCATCAAAAAGACAAGAGATAACAAATTAGTGAGGATACGGAGAAAGTGATCTATTTGCACTGTTGATGGGAATGTAAATTGATGCAGCTGCTATGGAAAACAGTATGGAGGTTCCTCAAGAAAGTAAAAGTAGAACTACCATGTGATCCAGTAATCCCACTTCTGGGTATATATCCAAAGAAAACAAAATCACTATCTTGAAGAGGTATCTGCACGCTCATGTTCATTGCAGCACTATTTACAATAGCCAAGACAAGGAAACCACCTCAGCGTCCAGTGATAGATGAATCGACAAAGAAAATGTGGTATATACATACAACAGAACATTATTCAGCCATAAAATAGAAGGTTCAACGTGGGTGAAACTTGAGAGCATTATGCTAAGACAGAGAAAGATAAATACAATATGATCTCACTTATACGTGAAATCTAAAAACATTGAACTCTCTATATGAGATGATGGATGTTAACTAAACCTATTGTGGTAATCATTTCACAATATATGTAAGTCAGACTATTATGCTGTACACCTTAAACTGATACAGTGAGGTTTGTCAATTATTTACAATAAAACTGGAAAAACAATTGTTGAACTAATAGAAACAGTAGATTGATGGTTAACAGGGGCTGGGAGATAGAGGAGATGGAATGATGTTGGTCAAAAGGTACAAGCTTCCAGTTATAGGATGAATAAGTTCTGGGGATCTGATATACAGCATGATTACTACGGCTAACAATACTGTATTGTATACTCAAAATTTGCTATGACAGTAAATCTTAAATGTTCTCATCATGACAACAAAAATGGTAGTTATGGGAGGTGAAGGATATATTATTGTGGTAAACATTTCACAATATATATGTGTATCAAATCGTCACATTGCCTTAAACTTATAGAATGTTATATGCCGATTGTATCTCAATAAAGTTTGGAAAAAGTAAATAGGAGAATTCAGTCTCCATTGGAGTATCTAGTTTGAGGATTCTATACCTGTATAATCCACATATTCTCAAATGTAAATAAGTTTGCATGTTTACGTATAAATCAGTTTAGTTACTTAAATGTTTTCCTTAATTTAAAAATTTTCTTGTGGGAATGCTGATAATTTTAGTTTGGAAAGATTTTAATAGAGTATGACTCATTTAAATAGCTTTTATCTTATATAGCAGCTCTAAACACTTTCTCACAACCTCCTTATCCAGTATACTGTTGGACAGGCTATAACTTCCTAAGAATTTTTTTTTAAGTATTCCACATGGACTCATTTGGAACTCTCTCCTTTTAGTAATGTTAAATAATGAATACCTAATATTTCTCATTCTTTAGAGGATGCATTAAAATCTTTTTTATTACTGTTCCATGGATAAAATCTTTCAGTGTTTTAAATTTATTATAAAAATGCTAAATTAAAATGGCAACTACCTTATTTGTAGATACACGGAAGTCTTGGTTTTTCCTTTATATATCTATAAAATAACATGGCTAAATTGTTCATTTTTCTTCATTAACAACAGTGTTCTAAATATAGCAATTTGTTCTAAAAGAAAAGTAATTCATTATAGAATACTGGCAAGTAGAAAAACAGTATGAAAAAGAAAATTTAAACCACCTACCTATTATTCCACCACCCAGAGAGAACTATCTTCCCAATATTGCATTTCCTTATGGTAGCACAGGCATAACTCTGTACCTGTGTACCATTCAACACAGTTTTATACATATGTTAGATGATGAGGGGACAAATCCAGAGTTAAATAACTACTGCCTCATAGTGTGTATTGTTTAGAAGTCCATTTCATCTCCTTTATTTTTTTTAACCTTCACTAATTCTGTAAGGAACATCTTTTTTCCTCACGGGTTTTAAACATGAAACCACAGCTTCACAGAAGTATAGTTACAACATTCGCAGTTGCAACATTAGCAAATCGCAGAGCCCAGACTCATACTCAATTCTCCCGGCATCTCAAACCCCAGCGTTCTTCCCTCAGCAATCCAGCTACCTCATGCATTTGGATTCCTGCTACAATTTGTCCTTTTGACTAAATTAAAAATCATTCTAAAAGTTTGCCTTAAAACACCCTCAGAGTGTTACTAAATTAAGGCTAAATCTCAAGTATAAATTTTCAAGCAATTAGTTTTGGTTTTGCCAGAGCAGAACACCCCTCAGATGATGCCGAATAAAAACTATTTACACACTACCATAGTGCGTTTCTTGTAAAAACGTTGGGTCTGTAGCAGTGATTTGCTAATCAGATTCAGAATTTGATTTGAAATGCCTCCGGCAGGCAGCCAATCCAGTTATGAAAGAACAGAAGCAAAAAAACCAGAGCCCTGGTGAGTCTCCTCCAGAAGCTAGCTGGGTCCTTTGCTCTCGTTAGCAAACTGGTTCCATAGGAAATCACTGTAATTGCTCCTAAAATAAAATATCATAGTTAATTTTTTCAATAAATTATTGGACTGTACTAGACACAAAACATGTACATTTTGGAATCTAGAGTTATAAAATATTCTGACATGTTTTAATATAAACAGGAACATTTCCAATGATTGCTTGGATCGAAAATGTTTTTCCACTTGACATTTGTTTATACTTCCTAGGAAAGAAACTCTATTTATGGATAACGGAATAACACAAATAAACATCAGAGAGAGCTGAGAAATCAGCTTTGATTATGCATGAAAATCTACAATGTCATTGTGTACTCTTATGCTGTATTCTGATTGCCTGTTTATTTTTACAGAACTGCTGGCGAGCCTATGGAAGAGGAGCCAGCCTTGTGAAGCGCCAAGTCCTCCCCAACCTTCCCCACCCCCGATATTTCCTGTGTGTGACATCATTGCATATCCCCCCGCCACCCCAGCACCCTCAGACATGTCTTGTCTGCTGCCTGGGTGGCACAGATTCCATGGAACATAAACACTGGGCACAAAATTCTGAACAGCAGCTTCACTTGTTCTTTGGATGGACTTGAAAGGGCATTAAAGATTCCTTAAAAGTAACCGCTATGATTCTAAAGTTACAGTAAACCACGATTGGAAGAAACTGCTTCCAGAGTGCTTTTAATATGCTGGGTGACCCACTCCCAGGCCCAAAGTATGAACTAGAAACATCCAGTACAGCGTTAGATACTGTTAATTACAGATGGTATGACAGCCAGCGAAATTTTGGGCAAAACCTGAGAAATCTCATTCCTGACATTCTGATCAGTTTTTTTATTGGAAACTTTTTCGTCACACAGTCTTAAATTGTTTACAGGATTTGCTTTCAGCTATGAAAGGATAGCAATTCCCGACAGATCACGGGGGTTTTTTTTTGTTTTGTTTTGTTTGTTTTTGGCCTTTGTTTTAACATATGGTTCAACTCTTGCTAGGAAGAGTCCAAGATGGAGGAACGAGGATGAGGCTTTTTTCAGTGGAATAAACCACAGTGTATCTCAAAGTCCAATGCCAAAGCAACCTCACACATTTTATGCAATGGTGCAATATTTTATATCACATTTTTTGAGAAAAATTACCCTGTTTCCCTAACATCCCTCTCTGTGTTCTCACACACAGGAGATTTGCAGTTGATTTAGGATGAAGTCTCCTTCCTTCCTCATACATCCCTTGCTCTGGTGACAGTAGCTCTGAGCATATGTTCCACGGAGGATTTCAGTGTCTTTGAAAAGTGCATAACTTTTCAAAGGCCATCTTAATTTGTTCCAAATCTATCAAGAACTTATTCTCTCACTTTTATTTTTCTGCTTTCCATCACTTCCTTTCTTCTTGCCTTTCATCCTTCCTTCCTATAAAATAAAGACGAGGATTACCCATAATCTCCCCAATTACTCAGGAGCTTTGAGGACTCAGTTTATTTTCTTGCTTCCCAGGTTAACACAGCTGCTTGGTCTGATGTGTTCTTTTAGCTGTAAAACCATTGAGGGCTTAAACAATGTTACTGAATTTTCTAGATCTTTGAAATGTGCTAATGAAGGCATTGCTTATTTGAAGTCACCTTGAATTGAGTTATCCTTGAAGTTGTGCCTTCATGTGAAAAAAACAACACGAACTTTAACCTTTACACATGTTGCCTTAGTGTTAAAGGCTAAAAATATAGGACATTTATTTCTGAGATTAAAGCAACTTACTAAATATAAGTAGGTTATTCCCTTACCTCCCCAAATTCTATTTCAATGTATAACTCAGACACCTAAAGACACTGATGTAGAATACCTCGCAGTATTTAATATCTGACAATGCTTTCAAAAGAGCTGATGTTTCTTTTTATATATTTTCCTAACTCAAAGGATATATTAAAGCCATAAGTGAAGATTGTCATGCTTTTATTCAAAAATCTGAAAGAAACCTTAATTAAAACAAGGTTTTAGGGAAGGCCATGATATGAAAGATATGGGACAATATGGTTTTAGTTAAAGAGGACTCCAACCTGTAAATCAAAGATGAAAGATTTCACTCAAGTAGAATTATATAGCTCCCTTTTGTTATACAGTCAGACCATATTTTTCATGCATTTGGTTTTTTTAGGATTACCATTTTAATTTTAAAGACTTTTATTACATATACAAAAATGGGTCAATACTTGGTTTAACATCTTAGAAATTTGAGACACCCTTTGAAATAGGAAATCTGAAATGGAATGTAACTCAGTATTAGTTAAAAAATTACTTTCATTGCATAAGGGTAAGGTCAATCTAGATTCACAATAGTAATGAATTTTTTCCATGACATTTTTAGAGAAATTCATGCCAATCATATTTGCTAGTTCTTGTTGTTTTTGCTGTAATTACTTGAGGAGATTTTACTTAAGGAAACCAAAGGCTTAAAAACAGAAGACAACCCCCACCCTTTAAAAAGGAAAGCTATAACATACGGTAAGTGGAAACATAATTGTGACTTTTTAAAATCAACTTTTTATTTAATTATTTAAAATCAATAATTACAAATCTCTATTATTCCTCTCAGTCCTCCCAGATAGTTTTTAGATTTTGAATAAGAAAATGAAACAGTATAATGCAAACATACTAATTTACTGAAGTTTCCTGCAGTTATTTTACCACATACTTAGGCATAGCCATCAATCTGATAAAGCCAAATCAGTAGGACATCTCCAAGGTTATTTAGATTTAAAATATGACACATTAATGAGTTAATCACACATCCTTCCAAGTGATATGGTACCCAGTTGGTTGCAGTTAGAGTCTTTAGGATACATAGAGAGACAGATAAACTATGGAGAGGATTAATCACAGCTGAATGTAGTTGTAAGAACAGAATGCCAGCGCTTTTTGATTATATCGTTACAAGATGTAATGTAGCCCTCAGGGACAGAATGGAGGCTTTTGGAGAATATCAACACTTCTTTTGAAATAGAACAGTACTTTTTAAAAGGGTAGTTTCACTTGGTATAGTTTTCTTCACTTATACATTTAATTTTTATTGCTCACAATAGTTCCCTGTAAGAGTCTGTTAGAAAAACTCCTCTTTAAGCATTACCAATAATATATCTCTTTCTGATCCATGCTTTGAAGGATAATCACATAGGCTTTCTCACAATCTCATAATAACTCATATATGAGGAATAAAAATAAAGGTTTTTGAGAAATCTATTACTAAACAATGCCAGGACTTTAATAAGATTTGATAATAAGTCCAAAAAGAAAACGTAAGAAAATTTTCTCAATTATATAGTACAATCTGGGGTTGTATATTAAATTGAAAACCAGACAGTTTTATTAAATAATAAGTAAAATGGACCTCAAATGGTAATAGAGGCTATTTAATCATTGCTTAGTAAATGAGAACATTTTGAGATGAAACATTTTAAAATATTTTAACAAATTTACAACAACAGTGGAGACAGAAGTCAGCTTTTGGAGAAAACAGAGATACTTATGAAAAACTATTGTAAATCGCATTTCCATTATCAATCGTAGGAACTGAAATCTTGCCTTCAGTTTTGACTATAACGCTTTGCAAAATTCTCCCACACCTCTCACTAGCAACATGGTAGATTTAAAAGCAGGACAACATCTCCTCACAGGAACATTTCAGAAACTATAGGGCTGGTCTTGCCCAACAATTCAGTACTGTCCTATTTCCAAAGGTCATTCTCATAGCTTTGTGGATTTACTAGGTTTCTTTACAGATTCCATATGGAAGTAAAATAAAATGATCAGTGGAAGTTCTCCTGGGAGAAAATTTCTCTCCAATCAGCACTTTTATACTTATTTTTTGTCCTAGCATTTATGTTTAAGACAATTTATTTAAATATTTTTTACTGTTAATCTTTAGAAAGTTTACTCTCAGTTTGTCTCAATGGAAGTATTAAATGCCTAATAACCACAAAAACAAACAAGCCAAAGTTTTCTGTCTTAAAAGTGATTCATTCGGAGCTTGAAATAATCACTCTGTCAAGAGTTGGACATTGTCACTTCTAGCAGCATCTATCTTAACATTCTTTTCCTGCTTCAGGAATGAAATCACTTGACTTACTGAGAAAAGAGAAGAAAACAAAAAAGAAAAGAAGATGTAGGAAACAACACACCTGTTCAACCATTCCATAAAGAGGGCATTTTCACCTCCAAAAGAAATGAAAACCAGATGATGTATGCTAAGAAATGAAGGCATTTTATTGTTGTCTTCAAAACTGATCATCAGCATGGTCATGATCATCATCAAATGTGTCTCGTGTTCACAAAGGACGCAAGTATATTTTGGTCTCCAGCAGTATTTTGTACTATTCACTGCCTTTTTAATGAAGGATCGTAAGTATTACATCACCTTCATCAACACCCTCACTAAAATATGTAAGTGCCTATGTGTGGCTTCTTTCCTGGTCATATTTACATTGAAAATCATAGCCCCTGCCTCCTACCAACTTGCTTTTACTCCATCAATGCTTCATGAAGCACGGCATGATTGCCATGTGACCAGAGTACAAATTTTTTAGATGAACACGGTATACTCACACAGGGCTGTAGAACTTGATTTCTCCAAATCAACTGCAGTTTGTTGTTTTTTCTATGATACACCTGGCAGGTTTTATGTAATAGTTTATGCAACACCTGAGTCAGTTATTAATATCCTGGAAATAGTCGGGTCAGACAATTGAACCTTAGACTCTTGATCTGGGGCTGCTTCGACTTGACCTCAATGATAGGGTAATAGGGTTGTAACAGGGTTGAAACAATTTCTCAAACCATCTTAATTCTCAAACTGGAACACTTAGTAAATATGTGAATTCACCGTACAGTGCCAATCTTTCTAACCAATAATTTCCTTTCCACCCCTCTCTCCTTCCCTTATCCAACTGCCAATACAAAGTTGCCGTATCTAAACTATCAGAATAATTTCCTCTACTTTGTTTCCTAAGTTGAAGCAACCTTGGCAACTTATTTTCTGAGACATCACTAGGTATGCTTTCTTTGTGCCATTTTATATAAACACTCTAGTAGATACTTTTTATCTTCTTTTTTATCTCCTTCTTTCAAGAACCACTTGACTTTTTGCTATTCTTATCTTAAAAGATAAATCAGGTTAATGTGTTTTGGTCTACAGTTTTGGACCTGGCATTTGTTTCATTAATACAGAATTTTTTTGTCTCAAATATAGTTTTCCACAGTTCTTGGTACTACCTAATTATCTTGTGCGTTATCACATAGAAGATTGTATGTAGACTTCTCCTGCCCTCTGGATGATGTTTTATGAGTCAAACCCACAAGCATAAATTCCAACCATAAGAAGAAAATGACAAAAGAGAAATTTTTAAATCAATATAATTTGGAAGTAAGATATTTCCAGACTATTCAAAGAAAATGGAAGTGCTTTTATTTTTCTGTTTGGGCCTTAGGTACATTAGAGCCAAATGTTGCAACATCAAATAAAATAAGGAGGGTCAAATGTGTTGTGGGACATTGTGGCCATGCCCTTTAGGCTTCATTGTGGTGCCCTTTCTTGGAGTTGGCATTTTATGACATTTGATAGAGATCTTGCAACAATATCTGGCTATTGCTTTTACTAACTTAAAATTGAGTAGAAATGGAACAAGTTTTTGAAACATAAGAATTAAGAATTCTAAAATCTGAGGAGGAATGGCACTTCCTTACGTGTGCAAAGATTTGTTTTTAGATAAAAAATCTGCATATGCTCTTTCTAAATTGTAAGATGCTTAAACTCTTTCTGGGTAAGCAGAGCTGGGTTCTATGAAACGGTCCTTTCAGTGGTGACTGGGTATAACAGGCATGTTGTTAGAAGTGAGTGATCATTTTGTAGATTATAGCCTCGGCAGTTTGTGTCATTTGAAAGCAAATATACTGATATTTTTAAGTAAGGTGGGCAGAGCAGGCAGAAAACCAATATTTACCACTCTTGTGATTAAACACTCTAGACCTGGCTTGTTGATGTGTATGCCAATAATCTGGAGTTTCTGGCTTAGTGTAAAATTAAAATGTTTTTATATTGTGGTCTGATATCTGTTTCTGTAATAAGATCAGTTTGTTGTCCTCTGTGCACCAGTGGTTTTGCCCTTAATTTTTTTGGCTAGCATTCACCAAAATCTATCATCCAGAGCTGCTGAAAAAAATACGTGTTGCCAAACTTCTTAAAATCGTGCTGCCAGTGATGTTTTCCCAGAGGTGAAAAATAATTATCCAATAAAGGATTAATACCTAATAACAATACCATTGTTTAACATGCTCATGGACTGTTCACCTTCTATCTGATTCCTTTTTTTGTATTTGAAAATATTGAATGGAAATTCAATGGCGTGTTCCAGGTTATTGCTGATGTTGTTAATGTCATGATTCTCCTTAAGAGTGTGAAAGATCTCCTTTTGTCTTGTGTTTTCTACTGAATTAGACTTTCCTCTAGTCCTAGTGTGAATAAAAGCTATTTGAAATAAAAGTGTTCTTATTTTTCTACCTCTTTGGTGCCTACCATTAGACTCTGAATACTAGTTATCTGACAAAATTTGTTGAATAAATATTACTAATTATAAATTACTGTGACACTGTTCCACTTTCAAAAAATTAAAAGGTTACTTGCAAGTAAACTCTCTTTATGGTGATGTGAGAATTCACAAAAGAAGAAAAAGTAAAACAGAGTTGCTGTTTTGGACTTCCTGGTGGTCCAGTGGCTAAGACTCTGCACTTACACTGCAGAGGGTGCAGGTTCGGTCCCTGGTCAGGAAAGTGCTGCATGCCACATGTTGTGGCCAAGACAAAAAAACAACAAGTTGCTTTTTGAATGTATGTTTCTGGTCAGGATAAATAATAATAAGATCTAACACTGATTAAGCACCAACTATGTTTCTGTTACTCTACTGAGTACCAAAATTATATTATCCATCACATGACTTCTACATCCCCTATTATTATTCCCATTTACAGATGACAGCATGGAGCAAGGAAGAGGCTAACTCCTTTACTTGCCCATTGTTACAGATAGTAAGAGGATTAAATCCCTGTGTCTATTTAGCTCTACAGTCTGTCCTCTCTGCAAATGGCAAACATGGCATGTCAAAGATGGCATACTAAAAGCATTCTTTTTAAAACTATGACTAACCTTCAGAATAAACTGTGTGCTCTCATTCCCTGCTAACCTCATGATTTTATTAAATTATCATTTTAAATGGATCTGGTAATTGCGGCTAGGTTTGTACACTAAGTACAAGTTACAAAACAGTTTTTTTTTTCTCCTTATTTCAACATCTTTCTTTAATCTAGCCAAGAACTCTAAGATGTCTTTGGAATACATATTCCAAACACTTTTGAAATCTATTCCAACGACCAATACTTATTTTTGTATTTTATAACCCCCTGCAATGTTTAACAGTCTAAAACATAACTGTTTCCAATGGACAATGGTTTGGGTTCCTTCTGGGAAAAGACAGTAATATTTTGTCTAACAGAAAGTAAACTTGAGATGGAGTGGGTGAGCAGAGTCGGTTTCAATGGTAAACACCTTTGGTTTAATCAGATTTGTCAAATGGCAAATGTTACTTCATGGTTCTTTGTTTCTTTTAAGTTTTAGTGGTGAAATGATAGCAATTGCAAAAGTGGAGTATAAGCAAAAATAAGAATGAATGTTGTAGCTTTTTTTAAAGTGATTTGTAAATAAAAATAGAAGTCTAAAGAATTTCTTCCTCTACCTAACACTTTTAGAGTTAGGTCAAAATACTTCCAAATATTATAATTACTTCTCAGCTTTGTAATATTAACATCAATATCAATTGCTGTGATTCTCCCAGGTGACCACAAATGGATAATTCCCCACATATACTAATAAGTACTTTGGAAAAAACTGATTGTTCTTCTTTCAAATGTCCTAAGAACAGGAAACAAGATTCAGGGAAAGAGATGAATGAATTCCCTTTTTAAAATCTTTTAAAAACTGGAGATAAATAGAAGAAAGACTGCAGTTACCTTAGATCAAGTAAAATTTAAAGTTCTTAGTGTATCTAGAAAAGCCACTATTTGGGACTGCCCTGGTGGTGCAGTGGTTAAGAATCCGCCTGCCAATGCAGGGGACATGGGTTCAATCCCTGGTCTGGGAAGATCCCACATGCCCCAGAGCAACTAAGCCCATGTGCCACAACTACTGAGCCTGCGCTCTAGAGCCCACGTGCCACAACTACTGAAGCCCACGCACCCTAGAGCCCATGCACCGCAATTACAGAAGCCTGCGTGCTCTAGGGCCCACGTGCCGCAACTACTGAGCCCGCGTGCTGCAGTTACTGAAGCCTGCGTGTCTAGAGCCCGTGCTCCACAACAAGAGATGCCACCGCAATGAGAAGCCCACACACCACAACGAAGAGTAGCCCCTGCTTGCCGCAACTAGAGAAAGCCTGTGTACAGCAATGAAGACCCAACACAGCCAAAAATAAAAATAAAATTTAAAAAAAAGAACTATTAATTCTGTATTGAAAGCTTATACAGTACATTTAAATTTTTACATAGTCCCACATATATATTTTGCTTTTCCCTCAAAAGAATTTTTCCCAAAAATGATTTTAAGACTTAAAATGTGATAAAGTAAATCAATTTAATGATGTAGTAAAAATAATTTTTTATAATTTATTTTTGGCTGCATTGGGTCGTTGTTGCATATGGGCTTTTTCTAGTTGTGGCAAGCAGGGGCTACTCTTTGTTGCAGTGCACGGGCTTCTCATTGCGGTGGCTTCTCTTGTTGCAGAGCACAGGTTCTAGGCGCGTGGGCTTCAGTAGTTATGGCACGTGGGCTCGGTAGTTGTGGCTCGCGGGCTCTAGAGTGTAGGCTCAGTAGTTGTGGCACACGGGCTTAGTTGCTTCACGGCATGTGGGATCTTCCTGGACCAGGGCTCGAACCCATGTCCCCTGCATTGGCAGGTGGATTTTTAACCACTGTGCCACAAGGGAAGTCTGTAAAAATAATTTTAATAATAAATTATATATTTATGATTTATTCTTAATTGGATGTGAAGACTTTAATGTCCATGTTAAATGTGGTTGTTTCTTTTAAAAATGTATACTTTCAGTACATTATTTTTAATTTTTCTCTTTGCTTGACGTTTGTTTTAGTTGTTTTATTCTTAAAAAATTAATATTTATTAAACACTTACCCTGTGTTCCCATTTAAATCTCAAAATACTCTTGTGAGGTGAGTAAATTAATAGATGAGGAAATTGAGGCTTAAATACCAGAAAAAAAAAAGCCCATCTACTTTACTGCTACCCAAAATATTTTATCCATCGTAGTCAACATTCACTGAATGCCTATTATGTCACATATATTCAGTATTATTATTGTAATAGCATGGAGAATAGCAAGAAAATGGGTAATATAACTATATAAAAGAAATGAAAAATTCATTAAAGCTCCCCCTTCTATAACTGCAAAAGAAATTTAATCAGAGATTTGAGTTTAGAATAGTACGATACTAAGGCTTTAAAAAAAGTTGTGACCTGTTTTTTTTCTCCATAGAATTATAACATAGAGGCAGACATAGAATACATTCAAGAAATATTTGTTGTCTAAATTATGTATCATCATATTCACAGGAGGATTTGGGCAAAGATCTATTAAGAGAGTAGATACAATTTAGGGTGTTGTTAATGTCCCTTTCATCCCTAATGTCTACCATCCTTAATGTCAATATTCAATATCTAATGTTGAGAATTAGAAAGATAGAAGATTAGATTTATAGACATCCTAAAAATCCCCTTAGAAATTGCTTTCTAAATTGCAGTCATTTGCATTTCTCTCAGTATTTCTTTTTTTAAAAAAAACAGTTAATTATAATTTTTGTACATCAGGCCCCAGATAATCAAGTTCTTCAATAACCACTTCTGGTTTATTTCATTTGCCCTTTAATGAAACGTAATTTCAACCTCTTTTACTTTTCAAAGCACTAATCTTAATAAGCAGTACTTTCAGTTCTTTCATCAGAACCCAAACCCTGATAGACTATAACACCCTCATCAGACAGAATGTATTTATAGGGGGTCTCTGTGCCATTAAAACTATTCTGCCATTTTGAAGTTATAATTTCCCCAGTTTAAAATTTGGCCCATACTTAACTAAATGCATTCTAACTTCTTTCTATGGTTACATATATGTCCATCTCTTGCAAGAGACTATTAGGTTCAACCCAGCAATCCGACACAGCCATAAACACAGATTTGCAGTTGGTGAATATTTATGAAAGGATTGTTAGATGCTATGAAATAGTTCCTTCTTGTCACTACTCCTTTAAGCTCAATGGAAAGTGAATGGGAAAGTATATGGAGCCCTATACTATAATCTGTGTTACAAAATCATTGTCCTCTCTGTTGAGAGCAAGTTGAGTCAAGTGTTTAGAGCTTTAAAAAACAAACCTTTAAAAGCAGGCAAATACATAAATCTTATTTACTCTACAAAAATTCAAATTTGGTTGATGGATTTCCAGAGTATTCCCAGAGAAGATAATGCAGAACTGGAAATATACACTTTTAGTTTCCAGACCCACTTCTACAAAGAACTAGCTTGTGACAATGGGTAAATTTCTCGTGGTCTTAATTCCTTCATTTTTTCATCCTTTAATGCTTTCAAAGTTAAACATTCTACTTCTGTTCTTTTAGGAAAGTTATACATGATGTTTCTATTATTTTAGTGATTACTCATATTATTGACTTAAAGTCAATTACCTTAGTCATACATCTCTACTTTCCCTTTTCAGAATACAAGAGCCTTAAATTACATTGATTCCTATATACCCTGTTTTATCTTATGTTTCATTATTGTCTAGTATTTACTTTCACCTTGTTTGAAACCTTAAACTTATTTAAAACAACTGTTATATATCAGTGATTAATATTTTTCCATTTACAACAACAACAGTAGTAAGTCAATAATTATTGTTTCATCATGTCTGCCAACTTCTTTGCACAACAGTTTTGCTTGCACCCATTTTCTTTCTTCTTTCAGGCTTGGAGTGATGATCAGCTTCCATTTTCCCTGTCTAAAATGTATTTTTGGGGGCCTTACTCTTAAATGATATGTTGGCTGGGTATAGAATTCTAGGTTGCACTGTGATAGCATCATTTTATTGTATTCCTAACTCTACTTTCACTATCAAGATATCTGCAATTGCCTAATTATCATTCCTTTGAAAGTAATCTATTTTTTCTCTCTAGATCTTTTAAGATCTTCTCTGTGAGCAGGTATGATCTTTGTGTTTATCCTGCAAGGGACTTAATGAGTTTTCTAAATCTGAAAATGAAATTCTTTCCTCTATTCTGGGTATTCTAGGCTATTTATGATTGGTAATAGCTCCCCCTATGTTCTATTCCCTTCTTCTCTAGTATTTAATACAACTCTTATTGGACATATATTGATAGGCCTCACTCTGTACTTTTTCTCCATAAACTTGCCTTTTACATTTTCCATTGCATTGTCTTTTTATACTTCCCTCTGCATAATTTCCTCAAATCTTTTCAGGCCTAATTTTATGCGTTTCTATACTACGAATTTTAACTTTCAAAGACTACATTATTCATTTTAAAAAGATATATGCACTTCTTTTTCAATATTCCACTATTCTGGTGTCTTATTTTCTTATTACTTACACTTCCTGTTTTACGTTTCAATCATCTTCTACACATTTAGTTTATAGTATCTATCAGAGTTCTCTATGGCCTCAAGTACTTAGGCATTGCTCATATTAGTTTATTTACTCTTCTGAAAAAATTTTGTTGTGAATTCATCTTCAGTAGGCTTTTACCTGTGGGAATTCCATGTTATCTGAATTGAGGACATATCCCTCTTTAGCATTATTATATTTTCTTCTGGCAGGGATCCCAGGGGTTTTTACCACTTAGGACAATTTTTCTGCTTATTTTGCTACTTATGGGTTCTTTGACCATATGATTAACAAGAATATAAATAATAAATCTATGTGCAGGCTTACCACTTCCCAGGAGAAATTTTCTTTCCTCCCGAGTATCCACAAAAAACTACCAGCTTCCTTCTTGTCATTCTGTTGTCAGTGGGCATTTTTTTTTTTTTTTAGTCTACCCTACCACTTAGAGGGCAGCGTTTCAAGGATCCTAGGTTAATTGTGAACATGTGTGTACAGGATAGGTTTCACAGTTCCAATTCTCTACTTCAGGAAGTTCCAAATACTCAACTATCTCTATATACGTATTAAAACATAAGCCTTTGGGTTACTTGTACTGGCAACTCCCCACAACCCCATCCCAAGCCAATGGCAGCATTAGCTCTCCCACCTGCCGCTCTTATTTTCTGTGCCTTCTTCATTCCTGGTACTTGGAGGTTTCCTTAGTTTTGGTGAACTTATCCATACATTTAACAGAAAATTTCATTTAGCATTTCTTGATCTTTATGACAGAAGTGTTGCAGCTTAACTGGTCCTTCACACTGACAGCATTAGAAGTGGTCTCAGGCTCTTTCTATGAAATGAGAGCATCAGATATCTAATCTGTGTGGTTTCCCCATTAGCTCTGATACTGTGTGAATTATTTACATGCATGAAATTTATACTTTAGTTTCTGAATCTGCTGGTCATTCCATTGCTTAAGAGAACTCCTCACTCTGGGTAATGAGTAGCTACTACCATAAGAGTTTTTCACAAACTAAAATGATGAAAGGGTTTGACAGCTGCTTCAAGAGAGAAAAGAAAGAAGCACATAGGCCATCAGCAGAGATGTGACTACTCTTAATTATTAAACTGCCTTTGACAATGCAGTGCTGGTAGTCCTTTCTTTGGTGTGTATGCTTAATCTCACTGTTGGCTGCAAGTGAAAAGAGGAAGAAATAGTAGTGAGTACCACTTGCCTGAACCTTAGAAATGAGGATAGGGTTACATGGGCAATATTTTCTTTTCTCTCAAAACATGACAGGGAAACAGATACCCATCACATGTCAGAGAGTGAAAGATTTGGGCTAATGCTTGGCAGGAACATACATAGCTGAGGTTTCATTTCTTTGCTCTCTAGTACATACTGTGGCCATGTTAAAGTTCAGGCTTCACATTCCTTTCTGGTGAAAAAGGGATTTAATGAATATGCTACATGTTCTTCTAGATGCTAAATGACATGCATCTTCCTCTCATTTTGGCTACCATTCTTTGAATACCTTGGATATACTGTTTGTGGGTATCTGTCCGACTAAAAAGTACTTACTGAGAAGGAAGAAGAATCATTGCTGTGGGACAAAAACATTTTCCCTCAAAAAAGAATGTACAAGCACACAAAAAAGATGTGGGATTTTTATGAATCATATCCTGTAATTTTTCACTTTTTTCCAGCTACCTCCTTCTTAGAACAGAATCCAAGAAAACCAAAGAAAACTATTTGTGCTGTGAGCAAAAATTTTGCCAAATTGAATTACATAATTCATCTAGCAGATTTGATGAGTTCCTGGATGCAATTTGCAAATTTGCATTTCACGCACAAAGAAATAATGCATTTGTTATATATGAAAAAACACTGTGCTTGTTACAAAACCATATTTTGTAACTGCTCAGGATTGTCCCTGTATATATATATATATACTTAGGCATGAAACTTGGCTGTTTATCATGTACACTTAAGGATATTTGACAGTGAACATAGTGAACTATGTAATCAAATACGTGAATTACTAGAAATTTATCATTTTTATAAAATTATGATATTAAAATATTCATTAAATATATTCATTAAATATTCATTAAATGTATCAACTTTCAAAACACCCAGGTAAACCAATATACTCACTTTAATGTATCATACTTGGATTCACTATATGTTATCCCTTACTTTCCAAAATAAACATTCTAAATTATGAAAAGGACGGTTGATGTCAGCAAGATGGTAAACTAGGAAGCTCCAGGCGCTCATTTCCCTACAGAATTATCAAATAAACAACCATACACTGATTAAGATAACTTCACAGGAGCTTTGGAAACTAGCTAAAAATCTACAGCAGCCAAGAAAATGCCCAATCAAGAAAAAGCCACATTCAAGCAAGACGATACGAAATTTCCCAGGGCTTTTACTCACCTTTGCCCCATCCCCTCCATGTCCTTGTAGCAAGGACAGAAGGAAGTGGACTGTCTTAGTTTGCTCAAGCATCCAAAAAAAAAAATACCACGGGGACTTCCCTGGTGGCGAAGTGGTTAAGAATCCGCCTGCTGGGCTTCCCTGGTGGCGCAGTGGTTGAGAGTCCGCCTGCCGATGCAGGGGACATGGGTTCGTGCCCTGGTCCGGGAAGATCCCACATGCCGTGCAGCGGCTGGGCCCGTGAGCCATGGCCACTGAGCCTGCGCATCTGGAGCCTGTGCTCCGCAACGCGAGAGGCCACAACAGTGAGAGGCCCGCATACCGCAAAAAAAAAAAAAAAAAAAAAAAAAGAATCCGCCTGCCAATGCAGGGGACATTGGTTCGATCCCTGCTCTGGGAAGATCCCACATGCCACGGAGTGACTAAGCCCTTGCACCACAACTACTGAGCCTGTACTCTAGAACCCACAAGCCACAACTACTGAGCCCTCATGCCACAACTATTGAAGCCCGCACACCTAGAGCCCATGCTCCACGCAAGAGAAGCCACCGCAGTAAGAAGCACGCACACCACAACAAAGAGTAGCCCCCACTTGCCACAAACTAGACAAAGCCCGTGTGTAGCAACGAAGACCCAACACAGCCAAAAATAAATAAAATAAATAGTAATTAAAAAAAAATACCATGGACTGGTTGACTCAAAAAACAGACATTTGTTTCTCATAGTTTTGGAGGCTGGGAACTCTGATATCATATTGTCAGCATGGTTGGGCTTTGGTGAGGGCTCTCTTCCTGACTTGAAGATGCCTGCTGTATCCTCACATGGTGGATAGAGGAAGCTCTCGTGTCTCTTCCTTTTCTTATAATGGCACTTTTCGTGTTGTGGGCACTCACAATATGACATCATCTAAACCTAATTACCTTCCAAGGGCCCTACCTCCTAATACCATCACAGTAGGGCATTAGGGTTTCAACATTTGAACTGGGTGGGAGGGAATAAACATTCAGTCCATGGCATGGCCCAATTCCCAGTTCCCTCTCTTGGGCTGGAAAGAACAGAGTGAAATTTGCTTGCAAAGTTAAGGCCTGTCTGTGGGATTCCCAAGGAACTGGAATCTATCTTGCCCGACTTGAACCTTAGTCAGGAAATGGTGGCATAGCTTGGACATCAGACTGGAAGCCACAGAAGTCAGTGGTGGGCACTATGGTGTGTAAAAACTGCAGGTGGATTGCAGACTTGTGGATACCTACAGACAGGAGATTGATCATGGGTAGAGGAATACAATAGAATATCTAAGGTCCCAAGAAGAAATTGATGTGTGACTGGGAAACTAAGCCATTTAAAAACAATCAGGGGTGACTGGCCATCAAGATGGAGTAGAAGGATGTGAGCTCACACCTTCCTACAAAAACACAACGAACTGCTGGAAAAGAGTAAAGAAAAAAGAATGAAAAGGAAGACAGTCTAAGAGACCTCTAGGTCAACCACTGACAAAAATAACTCTGGAATCTATCAAGAAAGATACCCTACATCCGAAGACAGAGAAGAAGCCACAAGAAGATGGTAAAATGGGCGCAATCATGATCAAATCTAATCCCATATCCTTCGGGTGGGTGACCCACAAATTTGAAAATAATTATACCACAGAAGTACACCCACAGGAGTGAAAGTCATGAGCCCCACCTTAGGCTTCCCAGCCTGGGGTTCTGGCAATGGGAGGAGGAGCATGCAGACCATATGGCTTTGAAGGCCAGTGGGGTTTGATTGCAAGAATTCCACAGGACAGGGGGAAACAGAAACTCAACTCTTGGAAGGTGCAAACAAAGTCCTGTGCGCACCAGGATCCAGGGGGAAAAAGCAGTGACCTCATAAGAGACTGGGCCAGACCTACCTGCTAGAATTGGAGGGTCTCCTGTGGAGGCAGGGGGTGGCTGTGGCTCACTGCGGGGACAAAGACACTGGCAGCGGAAATTCTGGTGAGTACTCACTGGCATGAGCCCTCTTAGAGGCCGCGGTTTCCTCCCCAAGACCTAGCCCCACCCAAAAGCCTGTAGGCTCCAGTGATGGGTGCCTCAGGCTAAATAACCAACAGGGTGGAACCACAGCCCCACCTATCAACACACAGGCTGCTTAATGTCTTCCTGAGCACAGCCCTGCCCACCAGAGGGACAAGACCCAGCTCCACCCACCAGGGGGCAGGAACCAGACCATCCCACCAGAAAGCCTGCACAGCCTCTTGGACAGCCTCATCCACCAGGGAGCAGACAGCAGAAGCAAGAAAAATTAAAATCCTGCAGCCTGCAGAACAGAAACTGCAATCACAGAAAGTTAGACAAAATGAGACAGCAGGGGAATACATCCCAGATGAAGGAACAAGATAAAACCCCAGAAGAACAACTAAGTGAAGTGGAGATAAGCAATCTACCAGAAAAAGAATTCAGAGTAATGATAGTAAAGATGATCAAAGATCTCAGAAAAAGAATGGAGGCACAGATTGAGAAGATACAAAAGATGTTTAACAAAGACCAAGAAGAACTAAAGAACAAACAGAGATGAACAATACAATCACTGAAATGAAAAGTACACTAGAAGGAATCAATAGCAGAGTAACTGAGGCAGAAGAATGGATAAGTGAGTTAAAAGACAGAATGGTGGAAATTATTGCCCTGGAACAGAATAAAGAAAAAAAGAATGAAAGTAAATGAAGACAGTCTAAGAGACCTCTCAGACAATATTAAATGCACCAACATTCACATTACAGGGGTCCTAGAGGGTGAAGAGAGAGAAAGGGCCTCAGAAAATATTTGAAGAGATAACAGCTGAAAACTTCCCCAACATGGGAAAGGAAACAGTCACCCAAGTCCAGGAAGCACAGACTCTCCCAGGCAGGATAAACCCAAGGAGGAACACACCAAAACACAGTAATCAAATTGACAAAAATTAAAGACAAAGAAAAAATATTAAAAACAACAAGAGAAAAGCAACAAATAACATACAAGGGAACGCCCATAAGGTTATCAGCTGATTTCTCAGCAGAAACTGTAAGCCAGAAGGGAGTGGCATGACATATTTAAAATGATGAAAGGGAAAAAACTAAAACCAAGAACACTCTACCCATCAAAGCTCTCATTCAGATTTTACAGAGAAATCAAAAGCTTTACAGACAAGCAGATGCTAAAAGAATTAAGTTGCACCAGACCAGCTTTGTAACAAATGCTAAAGGAACATCTCTAAGCAGAAAACAAAAGGCCACTACTAGAAATAAGAAAATTATGAATGGGAAAGCTCACCAGTAAAGGCAAACATAAAATAAGGGTGGGAAATCATCTGCACACAAATATGATATCAAAACCAGCAACTGTGAGAAGAGGACAGCACAAATGCAGGATATTGGAAATGCATTTGAAATTAAAAGACCAGCAACTTAAACAATCTTGTTTATATATAGACTGTTATATCAAAACCTCATGGTAACCACAAACTGAAAATCTACAATAGATACACATACAAAAAAGAAAAAGGAATCCAAACACAACACTAAACAAAATTTTCTTTCATAGATGTTCCTTTAGTCATCAAATCACAAGAGAATGAAAGAGGAAGGGAAGAAAAAGAGACCTACAAAAACAAATCCAAAACAATTAAGAAAATGACAATAGGGGGACTTCCCTGGGGGTCCAGTGGTTAAGACTTTGCCTTCCAATGCAGGGGGTACAGGTTTGATCCCTGGTCAGGGAGCTGGGATCCCATATGTCTCGCAGCCAAAAAATCAAAACATAAACAGAAGCAATATTGTAACAAATTCAAGACGTTAAAGATTGTCCATATCAAAAAAATCTTAAAAAAAAATAAAATGGCAATAAGAACATACATATTGATAATTACCATAAATGTAAACAGATTAAATGTTCCAACCAAAAGATACAGACTGCCTGAATGGATATGAGGAAAAAAAAAAAAAGCCCAGGTATATGCTGTCTAAAAGAGATTCACTTCAGACCAAGGAACACATACAGACTGAAACTGAGGAGATGGAAAAAGGTATTCCATGCAAATGAAAATAAAAAGCAAGCTGGAGTAGCAATATTCATATCAGATGAAATAGACTTTAAAATAAAGACTGTTACAAGAGACAAAGAAAGACACTACATAATGATCAAGGGATCAATCCAAGAAGAACATATAACAATTATAAATATATATGCACCCAACACAAAAGCATCCCAATATACAAGGCAAATACTAATAGCCATAAAAGGAGAAATAGACAGTATTACAACAGTAGCTGGGGACTTTAACACATTATTGACCAGAGGCATATTAATACATCTTTTGATACCCAAATGTTATTGGCCAGAGACATATCAATACATTTTTAGAGTGTGATACAATTAACATCACCGTGAAGTTCTTAGAGCTTAAAATTGATGAAGGGTTCATTATACAACTTATGATTGTCATTATCATTCACATTTTGCTCTGTTACGCTTTTGTTCCAAGGCTGTGTGTATTATAAACATAAAATTTTCAAAAACGACGCATTGCAAAATTTTGAGTAAAAAAGAATTTTTCGGTGAATTTTATGCAGATACTTGCTCTGATTGTCCAAGCAACATATATACTAGTGTCTCAGAAGATTATAGCTCTTCAGAATATAGTTCTGATTCAGATGATGTGAATATTAGACCAATAAAAAGACAAAAAACTTTAGTGATTGATTCTGATATGGAAAGTGAAAATGAAACTCATGGTGCTGGAGAATGCTCCTTTGCTTCTATAGAAGAGTGGATTGAAGACAACATTTCACAAAAATTAGACTTCACAGGTGTGTCAGGTGTGAATTTTTTTTTTTTTTTGGCAGTATGCGGGCCTCTCACTGCTGTGGCCTCTCCTGTTGCAGAGCACAGGCTCCAGATGTGCAGGCTCAGCAGCCATGGCTCACGGGCCTAGCCGCTCCGTGGCATGTGGGATCTTCCCGGACCGCGGCACGAACCTGTGTCCCCTGCATTGGCAGGCGGACTCTCAACCACTGCGCCACCAGGGAAGCCCTCAGGTGTGAATATTGAATGTACTAACCCACAGAGTGTTAGAGAAATAACAGAATTAATTTTTTGGCCAGCCAAAATAAAAATCGCAGGCCACAGGCATTAGTTTCTACAAAGATCCCCTGGTCAATAATGAGTTGACACCCCAATTTCATCAGTGGACAGATCATCCAGACAGAAGATCAATAAGGAAATATAGGCCTTAAATGACACATTAGACCGGATAGACTTAACTGATATTTATAGAGCATTCCCTCCGAAAGGAACAGAATACACATTCTTCTCAAGTGCATAGGTAACATTCTCCAGGATCGATCACATGCTGGGCCACAAAGCAACCCTCAGTAAATTTAAGAAAACTGAAATCATATCAAGCAACTTTCCCGATCACAATGCCATTAATAAAATTGGAAATAAATTACAAGAAAAAAATGTAAAAAACACAAATATATGCAGGCTAAACAATATCCTACTAAACAACCAATGGATCACTAAAGAAATTAAAGAGCAAATCAAAAAATACCTAAAGACAAATGAAAACAAAAGCACAACAATCCAAAACCTATGGGACGCAGCAAAAGCAGTTCTAAGAGGGAAGTTTATAGCAATACAATCTTACCTCAGGAAACAAGAAAAATCTCAAACAACCTAATCTAATACCTAAAGCAACTAGAGAAAGAACAAACAAAACCCAAAGTTAGCAGAAGGAAATAAATCATAAAGATCAGGGCAGAAATAGAAACAAAGAAAACGATAAAAAAGATCAATGAAACTAAAAACTGGTTCTCTGAAAGAGTAAACAAAATTGATAAAATTTTAGCCAGACTCATCAAGAAAAAAGGGGAGAAGGCTCAAATCAACAGAATTAGAAATGAAAAAGAAGTTATAATGTGCACCACAAAATTACAAAGGATCATAACAGACTACGACAAGAAACTATATGCCAATAAAATGGAAAACCTAGAAGAAATGGACAAATTCTTGGAAAGGTACAGTCTTCCAAGACTGAACCAAAAAGAAATAGAAAACATGAACAGACTCATCACAAGTACTGCAATTGAAACTGTGATTTAAAAACTCCCAACAGGGATTTTCCTGGCAGTCCAGTGGTTAAGACTCTGCACTTTCACTGCAGGGGGGAAGGGATTCAATCCCTGGTTGGGGAACCAAGATCCTGCATGCTGTGCCACATGGCCAAAAACAAAAACAGCAACAACGAAAAAAACACCCAACGAACAAAAGTCCAGGATCTGATGGCTTCACAAGTGAATTCTATCAAACATTTACAGAAGAGTTAACACCTATTCTTCTGAAACTATTCCAAAAAATTGCAGAGGAATACTCCCAAAGTCATTTTACGAGGCCACCATCACCCTGATATCAAATTCAGACAATATCACTGATGAACATAGACACAAAAATCCTCAATACTAGCAAAATGAATCCAACAGTACATTAAAAAGATCATACACCATGATCAAGTGGGATTTATCCCAAGGATGCAAGGATTCTTCAATATCTGCAAATCAATCAGTGTGATACACCACATTAATGAAATAAAAGACAAAAATCATATTATCCTCTTAATCGATGCAGAAAAGGTTTCTGACAAAATTCAACATCCATTTATGATAAAAACTCTCCAGAAATTGGGCATGGAGGGAACCTACCTCAACATAATAAAGGCCATATATGACAAACCCACAGCAAACATCTCAATGGTGAAAAACTGAAAGCATTTCCTCTAAGATCAGGAACAACACAAGGATGTCCACTCTCACCACTATTATTCAACATAGTTTCAGAAGTCCTAGCCACAGCAATCAGAGAAGAAAATAGAAATAAAAGCAATCCAAATTGAAAAAGAAGTAAAACTGTCACTGTTTGTAGATGACATGATACTATGCATAGAAGATCTTGAAGATGCTACTAGAAAACTACTAGAGCTCATCAATGAATTTCATAAACTTGCAGGCTGCAAAACGAATGTACAGAAATCTCTTGCATTCCTATACACTAAGAAGGAAAGATCAGAAAGAGAAATCAAGGAAACACTCCCATTTACCATCACATCAAAAAAATAATACCTAGGAATAAACCTACCTAAGGAGGCAAAAGACCTGTACTCAGGAAACTATAAGATACGGATGAAAGAAAAGAAAGATGACATAAATAGATAGAGAGATAAACCATGTTCTTGGATTGGAAGAATCAATATTGTGAAAATGACTATACTACCCAAAGCAATCTACAGATTCAGTGTAATCCCTACCAAATTACCAATGGCATTTTTCACAGAATTAGTACAAAAATTTTGTAAAATTTGTGTGGAAACACAAAAGACTCCGAATAGCCAAAGCAATCTTGAGAAATAAAAGCGGAGCTGGAGGAATCAGGTTCCCTGGCTTCAGACTATAATACAAAGCTACGGACATCAAACCAGTATGGTACTGGCACAAAAACAGAAATATAGATCAATGGTACAGGATAGAAAGCCCAGAAATAAATCCATGCACCTATGGTCACCTAATCCATGCCAAAGGAGGCAAGAATATATAATGGAGAAAAGACAGTCTCTTCAATAAGTGGTGCTGGGAAAACTGGACAGCTACATGTAAAAGAATGAAATTAGAACACTCCCTGACACCATACACAAAAATAAACTCAAAATGGATTAAAGATCTAAATGTAAGACAGGATACTATAAAACTCTTAGAGGAAAACATAGGCAGAACACTCTTTGATATAAATTGCAGCAAGATCTTTTTCAACCCACCTCCTAGAGTAATGAAAATAAAAACAACAATAAAACAGTGGTACGTAATTAAACTTAAAGGCTTTTCACAGCAAAGGAAACCATAAACAAGATGAAAATACAACCCTCAGAATGGGAGAAAATATTTGCAAATGAAGCAAATGACAAGGGATTAAACTCCAATATAAAAATAGCTCATGCAGCTCAATATCAAAAAAAACAATCAAATCAAAAAATGGGTGGAAGATCTAAACAGACATTTCTCCAAAGGAGACATACAGATGGCTAAAAAGCACATGAAAAGATACTGAACATCACTAATTATTAGAGAAATGCAAATCAAAACTACAATGAGGTATCACCTCACAGTCAGAATGGCCATCATCAAAAAAACCTACAAACAATAAATGCTGGAGATGGTGTGGAGAAAGGAGACCCTCCTACACTGTTGGTGGGAATGTAAATTGGTACAGTCACTCTGGAGAACAGTATGGAGGTTCCTTAAAAAACTAAAAATAGAGCTACCATATGATCCAGCAATCCCACTCCTGGGCATATATCTGAAGAAAACTATAATTCGAAAAGATACATGCACCCCAGTGTTTACTGCAGCACTATTTACAATAGCCAGGACATGGAAGCCAACTAAATGTCCATCAACAGAGGAGTGGATAAAGCAGGTGTGGTACATATATACAATGGAATATTACTCAGCCATAAAAAAGAACGAAATAATGCCATTTGCAGCAACATGAATGGACCTAGAGATTGTCATACTGAGTGAAGTTAAGTCAGAGGAAGACAAATATCATATGATATCGCTTATATGTGGAATCTAAATAAGGGAAAGAATGAACTTGTCTACAAAACAGAAACAGAGTTACAAATGTAGAAAACAAACTTATGGTTACCAGGGGGGCGGGGCAGGAAGCAATAAACTGGGAGATTGGGATTGACATATACACACTACTATATATAAAGTAGATAACTAGGGCTTCCCTGGTGGCGCAGTAGTTGAGTCCGCCTGCTGATGCAGGGGACACAGGTTCATGCCCCGGTCCAGGAAAGTCCCACATGCCGCGGCGTGGCTAGGCCCGTGAGCCATGGCCACTGAGCCCGCGCGTCTGGAGCCTGTGCTCCGCAGCAGGAGAGGCCACAACGGTGACAGGCCCACGTACCGCAAAAAAAAAAAAAAAAAAAAAAAGATAACTAATAAGGACCTACTGTATAGCACAGGGAACTCTATACTCTGTAATGGCCTATATGGGAAAAGAATCTAAAAACGAGTGGATATATGTATATATATAACTGATTCACTTTGCTGTACAACTGAAACTAACACAACATTGTAAATCAACTATACTCCAAGAAAATTTTTTTTTAAAAAAATGAAGAGAGGGCTTCCCTGGTGGCGCAGTGGTTGAGAGTCTGCCTGCCCATGCAGGGGACATGGGTTCATGCCCCGGTCCGGGAAGATCCCACATGCTGCGGAGTGGCTAGGCCCATGAGCCATGGCCACTGGGCCTGCGCGTCCGGAGCCTGTGCTCCACAATGGGAGAGGCCACAACAGTGAGAGGCCCGCATACCGCAAAAAAAAAAAATCAAGAGAAAATAAACACTCATTTAGACATGGAATAAAACCCAAAAAACACAAACAAACAAATAAAAACACTATGGTTCTGGCACAAAAACAGAAATATAGATGAATGGAACAGGATAGAAAGCTCAGAAATAAACCCATGCATCTATGGTCAATTAATCTATGACAAAGGAGGCAAGAATATACAATGGAGGAAAGACAGTTTCTTCAATAAGTGGTACTGGGAAAACTGGACAGCTACATGTAAAAAAATGAAATTAGAACATTCTTTAACACCATACACAAAAATAAACTAAAAATGGATTAAAGATCTAAATGTAAGACAGGATACTATAAAACAGAAAAACATAGGCAGAACACTCTTTGACATAAATGGCATCAATTATCTTTTCTGAGCTGTCTCCTAGAGTAATGGAAATAAAAAGGAAAAATAAACAAATGGGACCTAATTAATCTTAACAGGTTTTGCACAGCAAAGGTAACCATAAACAAAACGAAAAGATACCTCTCAGAATGGGAGAAAATATTTGCAAACAATATGACCAACAAGAGATTAGTCTCCAAAATTTACAAACAGCCCATGCACTCAATATCAACAACAAAAAAAAAACCCAATCAAAAAATGGGCAGAAGACCTAAACAGACATTTCTCCAAAGAACACATACAGATGGGCAAGAGGCCCATGAAAAAATGCTCAGTCACTAATTATTAGAAAAATGCAAATCAAAACTACAATGAGATATCACCTCACACAGGTCAGAATGGCCATCATCAAAAAAAGTGTACAAATAAATGCTGGAGAGTGTGTGGAGAAAAAGGAATCCTGCTGTATTGTTGGTGGGATTGTAAACTCGTGCAGCCACTCTGGAGAATGGTATGGAGGTTCCTTAAGAAACTAAAAATAGAGCTACTATAAATAGATCTAGCAATCCCACTCTTTGTCATATATCCACAGAAAAACATGGTTCAAAAGGATACATCACCCCAATGTTGATTGCAGTGCTATTTACAGTAGCCAAGACATGGAAGGAACCTAAATATCCATTGGCAGATGAATGGATAAAGAAGATGTGGTACATATACTCAATGGAATATTATTCAGCCATTAAAAAGAATGAAATAATGCCATTTGCAGCAACAGGGATGGACTTGGAGATTATCATACTAAGTGAAATAAGTCAGACAGAGAAAGACAAATATCATATGATATCACTTATATGCACAATCTGAAAAAAAATGAACACATGAACTTATTTACAAAACAAAAACAGACTCACAGACTTAGACTACAAACTTATGGGCACCGGGGGAAAGGTGGGGGTGGGGGGGATAGATTGGGAGTTTGAGATTTACATGTATACCCTGCTATATTTAAAATAGATAAAATAGGATTCCTGCACCAAGAAGTTTGCAACAGCCAACTCCCCCACCCTCTGCCTTCCCCTTTTTAGCATAAAAGAAGCCTGAATTCTAACTGGGGTGGTCCTCTAGGACATTGGTCTGCCATCTTCTCAGTCTGCTGGCTTTCTGAATAAAGTCATTATTCCTTGCCCCCCCCCAAAAAAATAATAATAAATAAATAAATAAAATAGATAAAATAGATAATAAACAAGGACCTACTGTATACCACAGCAAACTCTGCTCAATATTCTATAATAACCTAAATGGGAAAAGAATTTGAAAAAGAATAGATATATGTATAACAATCACTTTGCTATACACCTGAAACTAACAACACTGTTAATCAACTATGCTCCAATACAAAATAAAAAAATTTTAAATAAATAAGTAAAATAAAAAACTAGATTGTAACTTGTAAAAAATAAAATAAATAAATCAACCAGGAAATAAAGGGTGGGGGCGAGAAAAGCATAGAGACAGAACACATGTCCCGAAAAGGTTTGAGAAGACCTTAAGCCTTCACTACAGGCTAATCTCAAGAGTGAGGAGTTCTCTAATTGGTAAAGGTCTTCCATATTCGTCTACAAAGACTGAGAGAGACTGCAATTTTTTCAAATGCCCAAATTTTTAAAATCGTTACAAGGCACATAGAGGAAAACATGGCTAATGTAAAGAAACAAAATAAATCTCCAGAAACAGTCTCTGAAGAAACACATGCATCAGGGTTACTAGAAAAAGACTTTAAAACAATGTCTTAAATATGCCCAAAGAGCTAAACGAAAACATGAACAAAGAACTAAAAGAAATTAGAAAAATGATATTAGAACAAAATGAGAATATCAATAAAGAGACAGAAATTATAAAAGATTCAAAAAGAAATTCTAGAGCTGAAAAATACAAAAAAATGAATTGAAAAATTCACTAGAGGGATTCAACTGCAGACTCAGAGAGGGAGAAAAAGAAACAGCAAACTTGAAAACAGGTCATTTGAAATTATCAGTTCTGAGGAACAAAAAGAACAAAGAATGAAAAAAAGTGAACAGAGCCTAAAGGACTTACAGAACATTATCAAGTGGACCCATATATGCATTATGGGAGTACCAGAAGGGAAAGAGAGAAAAGGACAGAGAGATTATTTGAAGAAATAATGACTATCATATGACATCACTTTATGTGGAATCTAAAATCTGACACAAATGAACTTATTTACGAAAGAGTAACAGACTTACAGACATTGAAAACAAATGTATGGTTACCAAAGGGGAAAGGGGGTGGGGGAGGAATAAATAAGGAGTTTGGGATTAGCAGATACAAACTTCTATATATAAAATAAACAATAAGGTCCTACTGTATAGCATAGAGAAGTATATTCACTATCATGTAATAAACCATAATGTAAAAAAATATAAAAAAGAACATGTATATATATGTATAACTGAATCACTTTGTTGTACACCAGAAACTAACACAGCATTTTAAATTATACTTCAATTTTTAAAGAAAGAAAGCAGGAAAGAAAGAAGGAAAGAAAGGCTGAAAACATCCCCAAATTGAGGAAAGGCATAAATACACTAATCCAAGAAGCAGAATAAACTCCAAGCAGAATAAACTCAAATAGACCCGCAGGGCAGTGGAATGATATATGTTAATTGCTAAAAGAAAAAAAAAAAAACCTTTCAACCAAGAGTCTGGCAAAACTATCCTTTAAAAATGAGGGAGAAACTAAGACATTCCCAGATGAAGAAAGTTTGAAGGAGCTCATTACCACTAAAGCTACAAGAAATTCTAAGGAGTTGTTCAAGTTGAAATGAAAAGAAATTAGTGACTTGAAGTCATATGAAAATAAGAAGTTCTCCAGTAAAGGTAAATAAATGTACAAATATTAAAAAATAGTATTTGTAATTTGATTTGTAACTCTACTTTTTGTTTCCTACAGGATTTAAAAGACAAATGCATAAAAAAATGATAAATCTAGATTAATGGGTACACAAAATATATAGATGTAATTTGTGACATCAATAACATAACTGGGGGTTGCCATAAACAAGTAGAGCTTTGTATGCATTTGAAGTTAAGTTGCCAAAAATTTATGATAGATGGTCATTACTTTAGGATATTATATGAAAACCCCATCGTAATCACAAGGAAAATATCTATACAATATACATAAAAGGAGGTAAAAAAGGAATCAAAAGGTGTCATTAAAAAAAATCAACCATATAAAGGCAATAATAGATTAAGTGACAAAAAGCTTTAAAACATATAGAAAACAAATGAAATGGCAAAAGAAAGTGCTGCCCTGTTAGTAATTACTTTAAATGTAAATGGATTAAACTCCCCAATCAAAAGATGTAGATTGATAAAATGGGTTTAAAAAAACAAAACAGGATTCAACTACGGGCTATCTATATGAGACATATTTTAGATCTGAAGACACTCGTAGGTTGAAAGTGCAATGATAGAAGAAGATATCTCATGCAAACAGCAACCTAAAGAGAGCAGAGATGGCTATACCTACATCACACAAAATACACTTTAAGTCAAAAACTGTCACAAGACAAAGAAGGACACTATATAATGATAAAATGATCAATTCACCTGGAAGTTAAAGCAGTTATAAATATACATGCATGGAACATCAGAACACCTAAATATATAAAGCAACAAAACATATGAAAACTACAGGATACAGTGAAAGCAGTGCCAAGAGGGAAATGTATAGCTTAAATACTTTCATTGAAATCAATAATCTAACTACATCTTGAGAAACAAAAAATAAAAGAACATATTAAATCCAAAGCTACCAGAAGGAAGGAAATAATGAAGATTAGAGGAGCAATAAATAAAACAGGAAGTAGAAAAGAAATAGAGAAAATCAACATAACCAAGAGTTGGTTCTCTGAAAAGGTCAACGAAATTAATGAACCTTTAGAGAGACTAAGGAAAAGAAGAGAGAAGACCAAAATAACTAAAATCAGAAATGAAAGAGGGGCTATTACTACAAATTTTATAGAAATAAAAAGGATTATAATAGAGTACTGTGAACAACTGTACTCCAACAAATTGGATAACCTGGATGTAATGGATGAGCTTTTAAAAACACATAAACGGTACCAAGACTGAATCATGAAGAAACAGAAAATCTGAATAGGCCTATAATTAGTAAGGAGAGTAAATAATCAAAGACCTTTTAACAAAAAGGTTTTCTACCCAAGAACAAATGGCTACACTGATGAATTCAACCAAATATTTAAAGAACCCTTATCCTTCTCCATGTCTTCTGAAAAACTGAAGGGGAGGGAGCACTTCCTAACTCATTCTATGAGGCCAGCATTAACCTACTATCAAAACCAAAGACACTAAAAGGAAAGAAAATTATAGACAAAAATCCTCTCTGAATACTGGTGTAAAAAATTTCAGCAAAATATTAGCAAACAGAATTCAACAGAACATTAAAAGGGTTATATACCATGACCAAACAGGATTTATTCCTAGAAAGCAAGGATGGATCAACATACAAAAATAAATCAATGTATTGTATGACATTAACACAATAACAGAAAAAAACCTACATGATCATCTCCATTAATACAGAAAAAGCCGTTTACAAAATCCAATACCCTTATGACAAAAATTTAACAAACTAGGAATAGAAGGAAAATACCTCAACATAATAAGGCCATATATGAAAATCCACAGCCAACATCATACTTGCATTAATCAGGGTTCTCCAGAGAAAACAGACCCAATTGGAGATATGTATGTACATTTGTGTATTATTATTATTGTTATTATTATGATTGATTGACATGATTATGGAAGATGACAAGCCTCAAGATCTGTAGTTGGTAAGCTGGAGTGCTAGGAGAGATGATGATGTAGTTCCAGCCTGAAGGGTGGTAGGCTCAAGACCCAGAAAAGGCCAATGTTTCAGCTCAAGTCTGACGGCAGGAAAAAACTTATATCCCCACTTGAAGGCACTCAGGCAGAAGAAATGCCCCTTGCTCATGGTTGGGTCAGCCTTTTTGTTCTCTTCACACCTTCAGCTGATTTGATGATATCCACCAACATTAGAGAGGGCAATCTGCTTTCCTCAGTCTGCTAACTTGTGTGTAATCTTGTCCAGAAACACCCCCACAAACACACCCAAAATGACTGACCAAATGTTTGGGCACCCCATGGCCCAGTCAAGTTGACACATAAAAGTAATAATCACAATACTCAATGGTTAAAGTTGGAAAGCTTTTACTCTAAAATCAGGAAAAAGACTGTCCACTTTCAACACTTCGATTCAACATAGTACTGAAAGACCTAGCCAGGGCAATTAGGCAAAAGAAAGAAACAAAAGAGATCCAAATTGGAAAGGAAGACATAAAATTATCTCTGGCTACTGATGACATGATCTTATATGCAGAAAACTAAAGATTCCACAAAATTTGTTAGACCTAATTGAGTGAATTCAGCACAGCTGCAGGATACAAATTAATACACAAAAATTAGTCGTGTTCTGTATAGTAACAATGAATAATACAAGAGGAAATTAAAACAATTTTACTTATGGGAGCATCAAAAAGAATAAAATAAATAGAAATAAATTTAACCAAGGAAATGAAAGCTTTGTACACTGAAAACTGCACTTTCTGAAAGAAAGTAATCAACACACACAGAAAAGGAAAAACACCCAGTGGATTGGAAAACTTAATATTGTTAAGAAGTCAATAATACCCAAAGCAATTTACAGATTCAATGCAATTTCTATCTAAATCCCAGTGATTTTTTTTGTTTTTTTCAGAAAAGAAAAAGACATTCTAAAATTCTTATGCAATTTCAAGGGATCCTGACTAGCCAAAAACAACCTTAAAAAAGAAAAATGTTAGAGGTCTCACACTTCCTGATTTCAAAACTTACTGCAAAGCTAAAGTAACCAAAACAGTGTGGTACAGGCATAGTACAGACATAGAGACCAATGGAAAAGAATAGACAGCCCAGAAATAAATCCTCACATATTTGGATGAGTGATTTTCTACAAGGGTATGAAGCCATTCAATGGGGAAAGGACAATCTTTCCAACAAATCGTGTTAGGAAAATTGGATATCCACATGCAGAAAATAAAAATTAAAAAATTGAAGTTGTACCCTTAATTTACACCATATGTGAAAACGAACTAAAAATGGATAAAGACCTAAACTTAAGAGCTAAAACTATAAAAGTCTTACAAGAAAACACACGGGAAAAAAAATCCATGACACTGAATTTGTCAGTGATGCCTTAGACATGGTACTTAAAGCACAGTCAACTAAAGAAAAAATAGGTAAGTTAGATTTCATCAAAATTAAAAACTTCTGTGCATTGAAGGGCACTATCAACAGAGTGAAAACGCAAATAATGGAATGAGAGAAAATAATTGCAAATCATATATCTGATATGGAATTGATACTCAGAATATATAAAGAACCCTACAACTCAATAACAAAAGAACCTTTTTTTTCCTTTTTTTTTTTTTTTGGCCACGCTGCACAGCATGTAGGATCTAAGTTCCCCAACCAGGGATCAAACCTGCGCCCCCTGCATTGGAATCAAGGAGTTTTAACCACTGGACTGCCAGGGAAGTCCCCAAAAGAAACTGATTTAGTAATGGGCAAAAGACCTGAATAGATATTTCTCCAAAGATATACAAATGCCCAATAAGCACATGGAAAGATGTTCAACACCACTAGTCATCAGAGAAATGCAAATCAAAACTACAATGATATACCACTTCATACCCATTAGTATGGCTATTATTAAAAACAAAACAAAAAAAAACAGAAAATAACAAGCACTGACAAGGATGAGGAAAAACTGGAACTCTTGTGCATTGCTGGTGGGAATATAAAACAGTGCAGCCACTGTGGAAAAGAGTATGTTGATTCCTCCAAGAATTAAAAATAGAATTACCATATGATCTAATAATTCCACTTCTGGATATATACCCAAAAGGACTGAAAGCAGGGTCTCTCTTTTTTTTTTTTTAACATTTTTATTGGAGTATAATTGCTTTACAATAGTGTGTTAGTTTCTGTTTTATAACAAAGTGAATCAGTTATACATATACATATATCCCCATATCTCTTCCCTCTTGTGCCTCCCTCCCTCCCACCCTCCCTGTCCCACTCCTCTAGGTGGTCACAAAGCACCGAGCTGATCTCCCTGTGTTATGCGGCTGCTTCCCACTAGCTATCTGTTTTACATTTGGTAGTGTATATATGTCCATGCCACTCTCTCACTTTTTCCCAGCTTACGCTTCCCCCTCCCCGTGTCCTCAAGTCTATTCTCTAGTAGGTCAGAGTCTTTATTCCCGTCTTGCCCCTAGGTTCTTCATGATGAAAGCAGGGTCTTGAAGAGATATTGGTACACCCATGTTCATAGCAGCATTATTCATAATAGCCAAAAGGTGGAAGAAACCCACCGACAGATGAATGGATAAGCAAAATGTTGTGTAGACATACAATAGACTATAATTCGGCCTTTAAAATAAATGAAATTTTGGGACTTCCCTGGTGGCGCAGTCGTTAAGAATCCACCTGCCAATGCAGGGGACACAGGTTCAAGCCCTAGTCGCTAGCCCTAAGCCCTAGCCCTTAGTTGCTGTGAAGCAACTAAGCCTGGGTGCCACAACTACTGAGCCTGCGCTCTAGAGCCCACAAGCCACAACTACTGAGCCCACGTGCCATAACTACTGAGCCCACATGCCACAACTACTGAAGCTCGCACACCTAGAGCCCAAGCTCCACAACTAGAGAAGCTGCCACAATGAGAAGCCTGCGCACCACAAAAAGTAGCCCCTGCTTGCTGCAACTAGAGAAAGTCCGCACACAGCAACAAAGACCCAATGCAGCCAAAAATATAAATAAATAAATAAATTTATTAAAAAAACAATAAATGAAATTTTGACACATGCTACAATGAAATTTGTAGACATTATGCTAAGTGAAATAAGCCAGTCACAAAAAGACAAATGCATGATCCCATGTATATGCGGTCCCTAGAGCAGTCAAATTCTTAGAGACAGAAAGTAGAATGGTAATTGCCAGGGGCTGGAGGGAGGGGGAAGTTATCGTTTAATGGGTACAGTTTCACTTGCAGATGGACAGTAGTGATGGTTGCATAACAATCTGAATATATTTAATGCCACAGAACTGTGCACTTTAATGTTAAAGTGGTAAATTTTATATTGTCTATATTTTACCACAATTTTTTAAAATTCTCAATTTTTCCTAAAACTTTTGGAAAATGTTCAGAGTTAGAGTACTCAAGGTGAATGAGAAACTGTAGGTGGGCAGATTGGAAAGAATGTTGGCAGCAGCTCGTTGATATAATACTCATTTAACTTTTGACTTCACTGTCCCAAGTGAATTTAATGTCCAATGTAAATGTAAGATGCTGGACTAAACATTCTGAAGGTGATAGTGCAAATATTTTATTTCCAGTATTCACAAGATACTTTTAATATTATTGTTTATTGCACTGTTATTCTGCAAACAATATATATAAACATTACAAAGGCCTTTATAAATAATGCATGAGAATTAACACAACAAATATCCTTGTAGCGTAAATACCTGGCATTAAACTTTTTGGTTGTAAACAGTGCCTGACATTGAGCTTTTGATTGCTGAGGCATCCATTTCAAAAAATATCCGTCTTGAATAAACTTATCGTCAGCTGTATGACACAGCTACAAACAAAACAACCAGATAAAGAATTAGGCCACCCCACCCATAAAGTTCCCTCTTTCAGAAAACCCTGCGTCACCTAGACTACTTGAGTGACCCTGCTTCTCCCTTCCTGCACCCTAATTCCTGCTCTTATGCTTTATATTAGCCAATAAAGAATGAACTCGTAAAACCCTAGACACCCCAACCTCAGACCCTAATAAAGGCAGAGCCCCACGTCTGTGTACTCTACTGACAACTTTGCTGTGTGCCCTCTGGCATGCTGTGTACCCTCCAGGACCGGTGAGTAATAATCTTGTTCCTCAAACCTCCCTGATGGTTTTTGCTGAAGTACATCCCGCAATCATAGTAAGAACGACAAGGGCCACTTCAGCCACACATTAGGAGAAATGTCTGTGGGGGCCTGCTACAAGTAACAGTGGCCAGAGGTAGTGCCACAGGCATTCCTAGCTGAAAGCATCTCTATCCATAGTCTAGGACCCACACAAAAATCCTTATCAAAGTCATTTGCGTATCTGGTAGGAAGGACTAAAAGATTTGTTTTCTATTCTCAAATATATCACCATATTTAAAAATTTTTTGCTTTGCTTCATTATTTCTCTGGACCCAATTTCTACCTTAGAGGCTATTGTGAGAATCTACTCAGCAAGTCTGATAGACTATTACATAGGACTCTGTGCCAAAGCAATTCCTAAACTATATCATCAGAGCCATTCAGCCCTCTGCCCCAAATTATCACCTTCCCAATCATATAGCAGACATATATTTAGCCTGAGGAAAGTTATTAACTTCATAAGGAACAGTACAAATACCCTTACAGAAAGCCATGTATTAAATTTAAACTCATTTATCTATAGGGTAGTGTGTGCAAGTAGAACTTAGAAGGTAGAAATACCTAAAAATGTTTGAAGAAAAAGCAACAGGAGAGCAGCAGTTTTAGAAAACTGAAAGAACTAAGAATAAACTTCTGCTTTATACCATCACTGTAGAAAAATCTTTGAAATGAGGAGCTACATAGTACCCTTTGCTATGATTAATAATTTTTCTTCTAGTAAAAAATGGAATCTCTTTCCTTCCTGTTCATCTGTACTGAATCAAGAATTTTTAGTAGAAAAAAATGTCCTTATATCCATCTAATCACAGAGAAAAAAAAAAGAAAAAAGTCTATGGTCTATTGAATGATTTCATTTGAAGCTAACTACACTGAAAAGAAGCAGTCTTACTTTCCAAGACTCTAAGAAGTTGTGAAGCCTGTGCAGATTAATATATGATAGATACAACACCACTGCATATTAGCTGGGGATTTCTCTACAAAGACCTTCTCTCCTTGGCAGTTGATACAGTGGGGTTTTCCTGCGTTTAGAAGGAAGCACTGTCCGGAATGTTAATTCAATAACTATGATTGTTGTGAGCCAAATCATATCAAGGGGTAGTCTGACTGGGCAGCTGCCTTAGAAGCCAACTATAAAATGTACTAAAATATCACTGGAAAAAAATAGTAATATGATGCCAGCTAATGCAGATTTCCACATGGGACTTCTAACATAACTGGCAAGAGGTCAATTGGCCCTGATTTCCCTGAAACAGATAGCATCCCAGAGTGGAAATAACATACACTCATCACCCTCACTAGCCTGTCTCTATTGAGCATTTTTGCCACAGATATGTGTAGGTTATGCGGTGATACTATAGGGCTTAATTCCCAGGACCAACAAAGCCACAATTTCCAGCAGTTGGCAGCCTCAGGGCAGGTTACCAGGGACAGGTGATTTATATTTTCATTTAAAAATGGAAACCATTTAATTTGTCTCCAAAGAATAAATTTAGTTCAGAAAATCATAAAAGAAAAGCAAAGAAGAAAAGAATCAGAAATACCTTGCCTGTGTAGAAGCTGGAAGTAGAGCAGATGGTGGGAAAGAAGATGTAAACGTTCTATTTAGTGAGTATGATGAGTGACTGATGCTATATGATAATGAGTAATGGAAAATTTGTGGAACAAAAATAATCCCAAATAATTTGAAATGATATATCATATTCTGTCCAAGTAATAAATTTCTAATTACGATGGTAAAATGTATGAATAGAAAATTTGTTTACCTCTAACTCTAATAAAGAAATGTTTTTAAATATTTAAATAAAAATATTAAAAATAAGATACAAAATTAAGCAAATCATAAAATATTAAATTGAATAAAATTTTGAAATATTTAAAATCATTTTGAAGTAGCTCTCAACAATTAGTCTAGGGCTTCCCTGGTGGCACAGTGGTTAAGAATCTGCCTGCCAATGCAGGGGACACGGGTTCGAGTCCTGGTCGGGGAAGTTCCCACATGCCGCGGAGCAACTAAGCCTGTGCACCACAACTACTGAGCCTGTGCTCTAGAGCCTGTGAGCCACAACTACTGAGCCCATGCACCACAACTACTGAAGCCCATGTGCCTAGAGCCCGTACTCCGCAACAAGAGAAGGCACCACAATGAGAAGCCCGCGCACCACATCGAAGAGTAGCCCCTGCTTGCCGCAACTAGAGAAAGCCTGCGTGCAGCAATGAAAACCCAACACAGCCAAAAATAAATTAATTAATTAAAAAAAAATTCGTCTAGGACACCCACAACGTCAGTCTAGCCCTAGTTGTGAGAATCGATGTTATAAAACACCTTTATTAAGTGCATGTCAATGTCAGTCTAGCCCTAGCTGTGAGAATCAATGTTATAAAATACCTTTATTAAATGCATGTCAATGCAAAAACAGTATCTGAAAATAATTAGAATATGAGTAGGAAACAGCTAAATAATTCACATCCTTCTTGAATGTTGACTTTGCTGTTCTTTTAGAGGTTTTCGAGGTGGGATTATAACTTTTGGCCACAGGGTATCACTTATCCTACTGCCATTGCAAAACTGAATGTCTTCCTAAGCATCCAGAACATATATAATTCATGTTTAAGTTATGGTCAATCAATAAAAGGAAAATGAAAACAAATTATATAAAACCACATATACGGAAAACAGAAAATAAGCTATAGTTTACGAATATGTCAATAAGAACTCATCAAATTATGTACTACTTAATAGGATTTAAGTACTTCCTAATATGGAATTATTCCCCAGGTTAGATGACAAAGGCAGAGACAAGGTCTCTATACAACCACTGTAAATATCCTTTGTGTTACCTCAGAGAAAAAAGCCTATACTGCTATGGGAAGCCTTCTCCAGTATGTCCCCATTAGACCTTCAGGGTCTCAGAGCTCTTGGGTATTAGCATAAAAGACAGATTTTTTTTTTTGAGTTCTTGGTTGTTAATACTGATGAGGAAAAAAAATTGATATTGTGGTACGATGGTAGAATGAGGAGGTAAGAAAGCAGGATGGTAGACAGGCATGGGTGGCCAGAATTAGTTGGTTACTCAGGGTGCTGTGTGGGGAAGGCAATAACTGTTGGATATGGAAGGGTTTATAAGACCAACTTTTGACTAGAATAAGCCCAAATTGTTGGCACTCTTTACCCCAAAAAGATTCACATGCTGTGGGTTTAGAGAGGCCAAGTTGGAAGAAGGACAATATCACAGAAAGTAAAGTGGTAATAAATTTTCTTGACATAATAAACACTAGTAAAACTATACAAAGAACTGGATTCTGAACTGGAGAACTCTTATCCAGAATGATGGAGACAAGTTGAAAGATTTTCCGACTGGGGACATAGAAGTTATATGAACATTAGGGAAAACAATGAAACGAACAAATTTTATATGAAATTTTGTCTAAATAATGGACATAGGGAGGCCTTGTCATATTCCTACATATCTTTACCCAATGTAGTAATTAGATTTTTTAAGTTCTAGAGAAAATCCCAGCAAGCTGTCTTCCACGCTTTGGAATGCTCTGTGGCTTCAAATGTTTTCCTGTTTTAATCCCTTGGAAAATTTGTATAAAACTATAACAGATTTTACATTTTAGCATCAAAAATAGAAGGTAATAACTTAGAAGTTTACAGCACTAACTTTAAAAAAAAAAAGACCAAAAGTAAAAGTTACCCTCCACAACATCTGCGTAGTGTCTTACATATAATAGATGTTGAAAAAAGTTTATTGGATGAATGGTCTCTTGGCTGTCCTAGGCTCTCCACTTAATGACCTTTCGGTGGTATGGAGTGAAATCCCTGTGGCATGGCATGTTTAGTCAGGAGGGTTATTTTAACATAAAATCAGGCTAAGAGAAACTGACACAGCCATGAGTATGCTTGTACCACCCCAGGTCACTCACTTTAAATCACTACAAGTCTCTCTGAACCTCTGTGCTTCATATGTCTTTTTGCTCTTTGAAGAATTTTATTTTTCTTTTTATCTTATACCTGTCAGTTTATGTGATTTGATTTTATGAAGGATGAACAGTCCTAATTTCTGCAGTGCTAAACTTAGAAATGAAGCTATCAGGTGACTTATTTTAATGGGCCAAGGGTGGGGTCTGCTCTATGTTTAACAGGACTGCCTTTAAAATATCATTAAAAATGGAATCTGTCTTGGTACAGCCACTATGGAAAACAGTATGGAGGTTCCTTAAAAAACTAAAAATAGAGTTACCATATGATCCAGCAATCCCACTCCTGGGCATATATCCAGAAAAGATTAAAACTCTAATTTGAAAAGATACATGCACCCCAATTTTCACAGAAGCATTATTTATAATAGCCAAGACATGAAGGTGACCTAAGTGTCCATCAACAGATTAATAAATAAAGCAGATGTGGTATATATATACACAATGGAATACTACTTGGTCATAAAAAAGAATGAAATATTGCCATTTATAGCAACATGGATGGACCTAGAGATTATCATATTGAGTCAAGTAAGCCAGACAAAGACAAATATTATATGATATCACCTATATGTGGAATCTAAAAAATAATACAAATGAACTTATTTACAAAACAGAAACAGACTCACAGACATAGAAAACAAACTTATGGTTACCAAAGAAGAAAGAGAGGGGGTAGGGATAAATTAGGAGTATGGGATTAACAGTTATACACCACTATATATAAAACAGATAAGTAACAAGGATTTACTGTATAGCACAGGGAACTATATTCAGTATCTTATAATAACCTATAATGGAAAAGAATCAGAAAACAATATATATATGTATAACTGAACCACTCTGCTGTATACCTAAAACTAACACAATATTGCAAATCAACTATACTTCAATTTAAAAAAAATCTGTCTTTATAGACAATAGCTCAGAATTTGTTATTTATTTATAGAAGTTTGGTTTGTTTTTTTGTTTTTTGTGGGTTTTTTTGCGGTACGCGGGCCTCTCACTGTTGTGGCCTCTCCCGTAGTGGAGCACAGGCTCCGGACGCGCAGGCTCAGCGGCCATGGCTCACGGGCCCAGCCGCTCCGCGGCACGTGGGATCTTCCCGGACCGGGGCACGAACCCGTGTCCCCTGCATTGGCAGACGAACTCTCAACCACTGCGCCACCAGGGAAGCCCAGAAGTTTGGTTTTACATTAAATTTTATTAGTTTATTTTTGGCTGCATTGGGTCTTCGTTGCTGCGCGCCCACTTTCTCTAGTTGCGGTGAGCGGGGCCTACTCTTTGTTGCAGCGCGTGGGATTCTCATGGCGATGGATTCTCTTGTTGCGGAGCATGGGCTCTAGGCACGTGGGCTTCAGTAGTTGCAACACGTGTGCTCAGTAGTTGTGGCTCACAGGCTCGAGAGCGCAGGCTCAGCAGTTGTGGCACACGGGCCTAGATGCTCCACGGCATGCGGGATCTTCCCAGACCAGGGCTCGAACCCGTGTCCCCTGCATTGGCAGGCGGATTCTTAACCACTGCACCACCAGGGAAGCCCCTACATTAAATTTTAAAATGCAGTTACTTTGCAATTGCCTTTATGGAGTATCCAAGAAAATCCCACTTCTCTCTAGTCTTCCAAAAACTCCTCGAACAGCCCTGATTCCTATGAGGTCCCCAATTTGTTGGGAAGAAGTGTTTATTTAATCCTAAATTTTGTAGTTACATGATAGGTAAGCATAAATAAGTTTAGTTACTAGCTAAAATGAGGTTAGAATTTCTGAACTGGACATATTATTGCTTCTTCCCCCTCGTCCCACCTTTTATACTACTCTGTGAATAGTAAGTTGAGGTCACTTCAATCATTCAATAAATCATGGACACAGGATTAGTAGTAACTGAGCAATCTCAATTGCAAACATTTATAGTGAGCTTACAAAATGCCATGCTCTGTGTTAAGCATGTAAAGAATTTAACCCTTTCAACCACACTATGGCATAGGTCCCCAAGACAAATGATAATATTCCTGTTTTACAAATGAGAACACTGAGGTTTAGTTAACGTACCTCGAAGAGTCCCACAGCTAGTAAATACTAGAATCTAGACTCTAAATCAAAGTCTTCAGTATCATACTTCATTTTTACTATGGAACTGAAGTATACTTACAAATCAAGTTATTAATAAGTCTGAATGTCATTTAGAACACTTCATACCTAAAACCTAGGTTGCAAATGAAGGTGGAGGCCAAAACATGCTTTCAACCAACTACTGCTCTACTTTATACTTTGGCTTTATGTGCTATTTACTAATACTAATGATTTAGTTTGAAGAGGAATGAGGTACACTGTAGATATGAAAGCATCTGCCCATTCTCTACACAAGAGTCAATAACCTTTCCCTACTGACAGAGCTCTTAGATTGTTCAGATGGTGCCTGCGGTGCCTTGACCTCAGAGATTTTGATTCTTACCATAGCTCAGGGAGTAAATCTCCATTGCTCGAAAACATTGTAGTTATCTGATTTTCTTTGGTCAGTTATTAGTCTGGAAGTAGTCATGTGACTTCCTTCTAGCCAATAAGATATAAGAGGAAGTCTACTGCACTGAGCTCTAGAAAGGCTTTTTCTTTCTCAGTAAAAAAGGAACAGACATGGCTGGCATAGATCTTTGCTCCTTTTCCTTTCTTCTTGCCTGGACTGTGGACATGTTGGTATATAGGTTGTACTGTGACCAAGAAATGACAAACATGAGAATGAAGACAACATGCTAAGCATAGCAATGCACAAAGGATGCAGAAAGACCTAGATTCCTGATATTTATCGTTGAGTGTCTGCATCAGCCTTAAGCAGCTTACCATTGACATTCAAGTTATAAGAGGGGAAAAAAAACACCCTTAATTTTTTAAGCTGTCATAGGTAGATTTTCACTTATCTGGAGCAGAATATATTGCGGACTGATAAAAGGTCTCAAAACATGACCCTTACAACATGTAGCTGGCAGGCAATCTTTGTTGATATATTTATCAAACTAAAAATCACAAGCCCCCAAACTTTTGCTGATCCCACCCCTGGGTACCAGCAAGCTGTTTCTCATCCTGAGCTAGACTCTGTGCCTTTGGATTCAGAGGAAAGAGGGGCTGCAGAAATGACTTGTAGCAACCCTGGGTTATTCATTTAAGTCATGAAATATCATAGACTTTAGGCTAGCAGGTTGCTTTAAGATTTTATGATACAGTTTAGAACGATACATACCTAGAATTTTGAAAAGAGTCCATATTAATGTTGGCAGAAATGACTGTGAGTAATCTGAAAAATAACTTAGAATGGTAGAATTCTGTAAACATGAGACTTACTGAAGACAGGTCCCTTACTGATTATAAATTTTTTAATGTTAGATTTATGGGAGGGTTCACCACTTTAGTATCTTCATGACAAAACATTTTCAGTTTTATTTCTGATATGCAATCTGATTTGCATGAATCCCTTCCCACACCAGGGTTGACTTTATTAATCTGTAATATTTCCCCACAGACATTGTAATAAGCCAAATAAAGAAGAATTTGGGGGAGCTTCTCTACATTTAGAAAAGTTAAAAAAGTAAAACAATTTCTGAGAAACATATTCAAAATTCTTGAAAGGAATGTTAGGTATTTAATTGAATTTCATAGTGCCTGGAAACAAGGGTAAGATACATTCACAGAGATTTATCTTTTTAAAAGAATTTCTTCCCATTTGGCTTGATATATTTTTGTGTAAAACTTCTAGTTTATATAAACTATAATTTCCCAAAATAAAATATACAAATATAATTCTTAATATTGCCAAAATGTCATTTGTTTTTCTGACCTTGAAGAAGATATCATAGTGTCAACACAAACAAAGAACAATGAACTTGATATGTTTATCATTTTACCATTTGTAGCTAGATAAATGTAATTATTTCAGTGGGTGTACATACACATATGTGTGTGTATATTTATATACATCAAACGGTAAGATCTTATGTGGCATGTACTATGGGGAAAAGAAAAAGTATAGTAGGACAAGGGGAATCAGGAGTTAACAAGTAAGAGTATGAAAACTGCAATTTTAAATAGGGTGATCAAGGTAGGCCTTATTTCCATCGTGTAAATACTCCCACTATGGTCAACTTCAAGCTACCAAAGGTTTGAAACTGGCTTGTAAAATTCCTGAATATTTAATAATTGGCACTTACGAACTGGTAAAAGCTGGCTCTAGAAGAAAATTTGAGCAAAGACTTGAAGAAATTGAAGGTGCTCGCTTACATCTGGGGAAGGAGCCAAGCTTACATCAGGGAGAGCAGCTAGAGCAAGGCAGAATCTAGAGGACTTGAGGAACGTCAAGTAGGTCTGTATGATGGAGCACAGGAAAGAAGTAACAAGGGGGAGAGATCAGATTCTGTAGGGCCTTATAAGCTTTCCAAGGACTTTGATTTTCACCCTGTGCGAAAAGAGAATCCATTGCAGAGTGCTGAGTAGAAGAGTGACATGATCACATTTTCAAAGGATCAGTTTGGCTGCTTTATTGAGAATAGATTTTAGGAGAACAACTTGGAAGGAGGGAGACCAGTTTGGCAGCTAAGCCATTAATCCGGATGGTGAAGTTATCTTTTGAAAGTAGAACTAACGGACTTTACTAATGGATTGCACGTATGGTGCTGGAGAAAGAGAAGAGTCAAGGATGACTCCAAAGTTTGGGAGCTGAGAACTAGAAAGATGGAGTTGCCCCTGAATTAGATGGAGAAGGCCAAGGGTGGAGGAAACTCCAGGGGAAAGATCAGAAATTCTGTTTTTACTGCTTGCCTTTGAGTTCTCTCAGGTTGGAGAGAACAGAAGGAATCGTAAAGGGAAAATGAAAAGGAGTAACAAAGTGAACAAAAATTAAGGGAGGGTAGTGTCCTAGAATCTATGTGAAGAAAATGTGTCAAATACGGATTCAATATCTTTTCTTATTGAGGTGCATTTTTTTCAGAATGACTTTTTTGCTCACCCTAAGTACGTGGCATCTAGGATTTAAACGTATAAGATATTCTAATTAAATTATGTTTAGTTGGAGATAATACCCACTTACGATAACAATGATCAAGAAATAACATCTATTTTAGCAATTTTAACTTGATTTGCGTTTAGTTCCAAAAGGAATCTGAAATCTTTTATTAGGAATTCCACTATTAAATCAGAATTTTATTTTCATTGTTTTTATGTTTGGGGGCATGCAAAATTGAACTCATCATAATCCTTAGTTCATAACAAACTTTTAGCACTGCATGGTCTGCTTTTATTTATATAGCTATTTATATATTTGTATTTATCACCCATAAGCCCCCACCTAAAATTCAGCACCCAAAACAAAAGTTAGGACCTCGAAAATTACTTGATCTAACTATATTGCTTGCCTACCATTCCATTCTTTTGGCTTCTTCTCCCCAAAATAAACATCCTCTTGAATTTTAGGTTTATCATCCTTCCCATGCATTACTTTTTTTATAGATTTAGTGCATATATAAGGGTTCCTTTGAAAGTATATCTTATTTTATTTTAGTTCTCTTTAATTTATAAAAAGGATAAAATGTTTACTATTTTGAGGCTTTTTCATATATCATATTGCTGAGTTTCATATACATTGTTTTATGTTTGAGTAGTTTATTTATTTTGACTGCTGTATCCATTCATCCATTACTGAATTGATGGACCCTTGTATTGTTGCCAGATTTTGCTAGTGTGAAAAATACCGTTATGAACATTTTTGTACATTTCTCCTGTTGGCTATATATCTGCTCCATTGGTCTCTTTCTAGCCCTGCACAAATATCACACTATCTTAATTACTATAACTTTATGATAACTTTCAGTATCTTATGAAGCAAGTTGTACCAATTTGTCCTTCAGTTTTATCTTAGCATTTCTTGGCCATTTGTTTTTTTCATCTAAATTTTAGTATCTACTTGTCAAGTTCTACAAAAATTTCATTGAAATTTGGATTATAATTGAGAGGAAACTAAATTAGTTGGGAATAAGAATTGGCTCACTCACTTATGGGGGCTGGCAAGTCTAAAATATGCAGTCAATGCCCCACTTCAAGTCTGAGTCTGAAGGTTGACAGACTGCTGTAGAACCAGGAAAAGTCTATGTCTCAGTTTGAAGGTGATCAGGCAGAGAATTCTCTCTTATTCAGGGTAAGGCCAGCCTTTTGTTTTATTCAGGCCTTCTACAGATTAGATGAAGCCCACTGAAATTATGAAGGGCAATCTGCTTTATTCAGTCTACCAATTTAAATGTTAATGTTAATTAATTTTGGTTAATCCAAAAATACCCATACAGAAATACCCAGAATAATGTTTGACCAAATATCTGAACACTCCATGGCCCAGTTAACATGTAAAATTAACCATCACATTCATCTACTGAGATGATCCCATGACTTTCTCTTGTCATATGTTAGTATGATGATCTGTAATTGATTTTCTAATGATAAATCCTACTTCATGAATTATTTTTATACACATGACTCAACAGTTTTTTGACTATTATTTTATCACATTTTTGCATTTATCTAAGTGAGATTTACCTATTATTTACTTTCTTGTACCCTTATCTACATTTGAAAATATAGTTATTTAAGCCACTTAAGATGAATAGGGAGTGTTTTCTATTTCTCTCTTCTCTGGAGTAATTTGTATAATCTCAGCTTTTTTGTTTCTTGAGTGTTGTCAGAACTTGCCTGTGAAAACCATTTAGACCTAATGTTTTCTATTTGGGAAAATGTTTAACTACTAATTTAGTTTCTTTTATATGGTTATCAAGATCATTCATATATATTTTAGTATTACTTTTAGTTAGTTACACCTTCCTAGGAATTTGACCACTGCTGTTAAGTTTTCAAATTTAATGATATACATTTCTTCATAATTTTCTCTTACTATATGATATTTACATCCCTTTTATTATTTTAATAATGATTATTTATGCCTTCTTTCATTTTCTTAGTCTCTGCAAAAGTCTGTCCATTTATGAGTCTTTTCTGAGATTAAACTTTTATGTTTTTTATTTCCCTGAATCAGAGTTTTTTCTATTTCTGTAACGGCCGTATAGTAAATCTTTTCAACTGTGTGTTATGGAGACCATATGGCCTCTCTAACAGCTACTCAACCCTGACATTGTGGCGTGAAAGCAGCATGGTCAATACTAAATGAATTGATGTGGCTGTGTTCCAATAAAACTTTATTTACAAAAACAGCGAACTGGCCTACAGGTTACAGTTTGCCGACCTTTGTTCTATTTCATTAATTTCTGCTCTTATTTAATTATTTATACTTTCTTTGGGAGTTTTCTGTGATTTCCTTGGGTTATCTAGCCGAACGCTTAACTCATTAATTTTTGGCTCTCTTTGGTACATAAAAATTTACCCCTTAAAGTCCAGTTAAGTCCCTCTCTTTAAAAAGTGAGTTAAGTAACTTTATGGATAACTTTTTTATCAGTGCAAATACATAGAGATCCTACTGCATGCAGTTTTGATAATAACTCTGTAGAACCAAAGAATGTCTGGCCTGAGAACACAGGATTTGCTACACGATTCAAAGGGAAGGACAGATATCTTCAGGCAAAACAGTCCCTGAGAATTAAGGTATTATCTAACAGAAGCCATTAGACCCAAAACAAACAAACAAAGGAGCAAATAGAGATATGGAAACCCAGAAATGCAACAAATTTGTATTGTGCTTACTGCAGGTTAAGTTCTCTGAGAGCACAGGCTGAGATGAACTTTTGGGGAATTAATACCAGTGGAAGGGAGAGGAAGGAAGCAGCAAGGGCCAGAGGGGAAGTCAGACTGGGCATGCAGGTCCTACAAAGCCTCAGCCAACCCCATAACGAGGTCTGGAATTAGAAGGGCCCCTCAGAGTTACCCAGCACTGAGCTGAAATGGTGAAGCTTTTACGTCACACTGTGACCAGTCACTAGATGTGGGTTGCCTCTGGAAAAGTGTGACTAGGGCCCAGACAATCCTCTGTAGCTGAGGAAAACCCCGAAGGGGCTGACAGTGGAGAAGTTTGCCTGCTGACAGACAGGTTATATGTCCTCCCATGAAATGATGTCTGGGCCCACATGTCCTTGTCCACCACAGCACTCCATCTTTATTCCTGACATCATGTTAGGCTCTATGAAAGGTGCCCTCGGGCATGCTTTTTAGAATGTCAGTCTAAGAAGATGGGCACATAAGTTTTGGTTCAATTTTTAATATCCCTGAAGCTTCCACTACAATGATTCACCTTGATTGCCAAGATTCACCCTGATCTAGAGACTGAAATCCCCAATTCCCTGGAAATTGGTCCTATCTTACTGACAAATTTTGCAGTGTTATTCATGATTTAGGTTCTCCTTATCAAGTGTACACGTGTATATTCTGCCAAAGAAAGTAAATGCCAATAAAGGATCACCATCACCTAGTCAATTAGAAAAGGTTAAATTGCCAAATAAAGAATCACCATCACATAGTCAATTAGAAAAGGTTAAATTGCCAAATGAGGAAACAAAGACTTTCTCACATTCCTTAACTCTGAAAAATGACATCTGCTTTTTGAGAGAAGAAAATTACATAAAATACATGAAGTTTTATCACAAGCATTTTAAGGATGCATATAAACAAGGCCAAGGAGTAGACTGAGCTTGTGAGAGGTAAGTTGGGAGGATTGTTAAGAATGCCACTGTCACGTGTAATTTGAGTACGTTCCTTTTAATAATGTAAAACCTAGTTTTATGAGTATCTAATAAATGAATATTTTTAAAAATTTCTGCACTATTTTCCACTCCTTGCTGTGTGCTGATATTTCAAAGATGCAAATATCATATGATTTCTAGACTATGGCAAGATTACATTAATAAATGTTCCCGGGAAATGTTCTCCCCTTATATTTTCTTGTTGTGTGTGTGTGTGTGCCCTGAAAAGCAAGACGTGTTTGCCTTCTGTGACTTCTCCCCAGACTATAAATAGCTTGAGGTAGGATAAGTGGAATGAAATACCAAGTCTTAGATTCATCGAAAATGTTTAGCTTAGACTTTATAATCTATAAATTTTGTAAACCAAATCCCAGGATTCCGGTGACTTAAGAGTCACCAGTATGTGCAGAAGTTAGTGGCAGAGAAGCAGTCAAGGAGTGTTCAGTATCTTCTATGCCGTAGCCAAATTATATTTTCCAGTGTCTAGATGCCACAGGGCAAAATACTTTCTGTGGCACATAGTGTGATTTTTTGTGAGCTCACCATTTTCTGTAAATTGTTCTTTCTTGTCTCTAGAATTCATAGCCTCAGCATTTGTTCTCTGTGCTCTATCTTGTCTAATTTTTTAAAACCACAAATTATTTTTTAAATTGTACCAAACCTGAAAAATAACATGGTGAATATTCTAACAACTGACAGATTTTGGCTCTTTTAAAGAGTATTGTTGATCTTTCTCTATGCATTATTTTACCTCAAAGTGTATATCATACTGTAACTCAGAATGTAGTTGTCCTGATTGATTTGCAGCCAGACTGACAAAAACCATGACAGTCATGGCAAATTCTCCCAGTTCCACTTTATGGAGTGTTAACTAAGAAATGTAATTTTGACCTTTTAAAGACTGGGCCTTAGGTATTTTTCCCAAACCACCCTATCCGAGGGAGAGGAAGTAATTCCTATTAACCTATAGGACACTTAATTGGGAGGACTGTCTAATTGAGACACCTTCCAGATACTCCATTTAAACATAATGATGTATAATGGCAGTAACTGCCACTTAATTAGGAGAGTGATTCTGCCACATCTGAAAGTAACCAAACCAGGAATTTTATTTTTACTTTTCTAAACTCTCAATTCCTGTGATATTGAGGTACTAGTATCTTAGCCCCACTGCTATTCTGCAATGCCAGTGAATAGGGGACGATCAATTTAATTAAGACATTTGTTACTTGGAATATTATCTTGGAAAATATAAGAGAAAAAGATGAAAATGACCAAATATCTATGCTGTGTCAGGGGCCATATTAAGTATTTAAACATATATCTCCTTTGATATTCACAAGATATTATTACTCATGTTTTAAAAATGGAGAATCTCTGGGCTTCCCTGGTGGCGCAGTGGTTGAGAGTCCGCCTGCCGACGCAGGGGACACGGATTCGTGCCCTGGTCTGGAAAGATCCCACATGCCGCGGAGCGGCTGGGCCCGTGAGCCATGGCCGCTGAGCCTGCGCGTCCGGAGCCTGTGCTCCGCAACGGGAGAGGCCACAACAGTGAGAGGCCCGCGTACCAAGCAAAAAAAAAAAATTTTTTTTAATGGAGAATCTGAAGCTCAAAGAACTTAACTGGCTTGAGATTACATAGCACACACACACTAAAAAAAGAAAAGTCCTAGTGAACTGCAAGCCTCAATCTATTTGATTCTTCCTTGTAGATATGGGTTCTTAGGGTTTTAACAAGTGTTAATATGGTATTAGCTAGGATCCACAATTTTTGAACACCCCTGATGAATAAAAAGAATAACAAGTTGTATGCTATTCCTACACTCTTTCACTTGTCAGTTCAAAGTCTATTTAATGATTCATTTATTTGTAGACACAGTTCATATTTTCTCACATTCAACTCAATTCTGGTCGGTGAAATTGAAAATGGAAGAATATGACAATTAGGTTGAGAATTAAACTGCCGCCGCCACTAAAAGTGTATTTTCTAAGAAAGATGGGGTAGAGTAAAAAATATTATTTACCTAAGATCTGAAGGCACAATCCTAACCTGGAATGTACTTTTAGGTTTTACTGAGGCCAGCAATCTTTCTCCCAGCCTAGCTTGCTGAAAATAAGAAATAATACACTAGGTTGTACCTACAACTCTTCCATGCTAATGGTTGGCTTCCAGAGAAATTACACATACACATACACACACACACACACATACACACAAACACATCACTCTACACTCCGTTATTCCAAAGAAATAGCTGTTATTAGACATTCATGATTTGTCCATTTATCAGAATTAAGTAAAAAGAGTGGAGGCAATTTTCCAAATTGGACCTCCAAATTTTCTGTTTAGGAAAACAAAACTCAGTTTGCCTGTCTGCATTGATAAAATTCCCTTGTTAAGTGCTTAGTTCTACATTTTGCTTTACCTGTACAGACATATCTAGAATAAAGCCAATAATAGTAATTATACGTCTACAAATTTTTTGAAACTAAGTCCGTGTAGTTTTCTGTAAATTAAATCAAAGAAAGGACAAAAATTGGCTCCAATTATTATATTTATCCATTATCCCAACTCATAAGTAATGGACTACTTAAGTTTCTCATTATCCAAGTGATCATTTCTTCTGATTAAAAAAATATGAAAGAAACCCTAAGATTTTGCTGGAGTTATGGGACTTAAATATTAGGAAGCAAACTTCTGTAACGCTTAACATAAATATTTATGTCAGGGTCATGCTTGAGGCTTATTTATTTATTTTTATAATGATAGTCTTTAATATAGTACAAATTATCATTAAAGTCATATTACAATGTTAAATCTCTCTATCCAAAATCAGAAAACATTTAAATAGAAGGCACTAGAATTTTTAATTAGTTTCCTCTTGGTCTTTCCTGGATTTATTCTTTTATTGACTGTATTTGGCATATAACATTGTGTAAATTTGAGGTGGACAATATGTTAATTTGATATATTTGTATATTGTAATATGATTGCTGTTGTCATGATATTTCACAGCTATATTGTATCACGTAATTACCTTTCTTTTTAGTGGTTGGGATAATTAAGCTTTCATCTCTTAGCAAACTTGAGATACATTAAGAACTTGAGCAAATACAGGTTCTTACAGGAAATACATTTTTCTGAGCAATTTAACTCCCTTAAATAAATGTTGCTGAAAAACAACACTATGTATACAAAACAGAAGCATCCATATCCATTTAGGTACGTTAAAATAGAGGGTAGGTTACCTTCTGAGTTGGATACTTTAGCATTAGGCAAAAGGACAACTAACTTCATCTGGTGTATCAATGCTATCACAACATTATGCAGTATTTATTAAAAACCGTAGAGTCAACATTTCTTTTGTGCCAACCTCTGTGTGAGATAATGGGTGTAAGAACACTCTTTCTTGCTGATGAGTGTCCTGGGCAAAAGAGGAAATAGGAAGGGCGAGTTGGGGCCATTTTTTTACTTGAAACAACGACTGCCAGACAAACTGGCTCTTCGGCCATGGATATTTAGCAGACATTTTCCCCCAAATTTACCAAAATGGCCTTGTCACTCCCAAACAATTGAAAATGTTTTTTGCCAATGGTAAAATTCAATCTTTCAAATAAAAATTCTGAATTCTAGAAAACTTGCATTAACCACTCTGAGTTTGACAGCTTTCCAATACTTAAGACTTTCTGGATGAGATTGGTGATATTAATGAATGTGAGTTTTTTATTTTGTATAATGAAATGGGTCAACATTTGGAAGTTCTGCATGACTTGAACCAATATTTTTCAAATGATCAATGCATAATGTTAAAAAATCATACACTGGTAAAAGATCTATTCAAAGTACAAGACAGACTAATAGATTTTAATGTACAGTAACAGAGAAGGAAAAGTACACTGATGTGGTTTCAAATTCCACACTGAAACTAATCTTTAAGATACGACTATTGTTCAGTTTTGGTATAGTACCAAAGAAGAATGTTGCCAATTATCTAAAAAGGCTAGTAAAATACTCCTCCTTTGCCCAACTACATTTCTTTGTGAAGCCAGATTTTTACCACATATGCCAATCAAAACAACACATTGCAACAAACTGAATGTAGAAGCAGACTTTAGCTGTCTTTTCTTAAATCAGACCTCATGAGATTTGCAAAACTTGTCATACCATGTCACTTTTTTCACTACATTTCTTACTCTTAGAAAATACAGTTATTCTTTAGGAAACTACGTTCTAAGTTTTCCTATCTAATAAAGTAAACATTAATACATATAACCCAGATAAGTAAAAACTCTTTGGGGAGCTCAATAATTTCTAAGATTGTAAAGGATTCCTGAGACTAAGAGTTTGAGAACTCTAGCTTTCGAGAGATTCTGACTATCCAAGAAAGACCATAAAAAAGAAGAAAGGATAGAAGTCAATGTGGACCATTCATGAGATAGTTGTCTCTCTGGTTGTTAAAACTCTGTCAGTTATTTTTGATCCCAATGTTCCAGAGGCAGAGGGGGCTGAAGATGAACTTGCTACTTTTGTGTTGTTTCAGGGAGAAAAGCAAAGCAATTATATTATGCATTGCTGAGATAGAGTAAGAGCAAGCACTAATAGTGGGAGGCAGAAAAGAGGAGGGAGGCCTGAAGGAAAGGAAATAAGAGGTCTTATTGTTCCAGGTGAAGCCTCAATAAACCCTGATAATAAAACTGAAGCTAGGAGTGGCATGAACTCAAAGGAGGAAATAAATTCCATTTGAAGGAATATAAAGGATGGCTCTGAGATTTCTGGCTTAATATCTGAGTGTATTGTATAAGAATTATTGATACCCAAAAACTCCTATAATATTACCATTAAGCTCTAGCTTTCTGGCTTCATGTGATTCTCAAGATTTCTACCTATAAATCACAAACCAAGAAGTCCTTGGTGTTCTGTGATTAAAACATAGGATAGCATGAATATCAAAAAGCATCTGCTTAACTTTTTTTTTTTTTAAACAAATGAAGAAACCAAAATCTTGAGCGGTGAAATAACTTTTCTACATCATAGCAGAGTTAGACTAAAATCCAGGTTTTCTCACTCTTGAATCTGTGGCTTGTGTGAATATAAAGAAAAACTACACCTTAAAACTGTATCCCAAAGAGACCAAGAGATTCATTTCATCCTAAATCATCCAAAGAGCTTTGAGCAATGTAAATGTTCTGCAATCTAAATTTGAATTCACTGGGTATGTCAAAGCTATATTAATCAGAAGAGACTGGGTTTTCCATATGAGATATTTTAGAGAGGAATGTCAAACATCATCTACATGGGCAGCCTAAATTTTATTTCATTAATTCCATCTGCAGCAACTTTTGCTTTTTCCTATATAGTGTAAGTCACCTTTTTTCCCCCTTAAATGTACTGCATACACCCATGTTTATGATGTGGCAGTACTCTCTCAAGTATTATAATGCCAGTCCATTTCCATGCCCCAATTAATAAGTCACAATGATGGTACAACATGCAATCCAGAAAACACTTGTTAACATTTTCTACTATAGAATATTAAAGATAATTCTATTCTTGATATTATAATTAATTATATACCAAATACTGTTACGTGTAAATTCTTATTCACATTTTCTGAAAAAAGTCTTGTAACTATCATTACTGGCCCAAAAGGGAAAGAGTGAACATTGCTGACATGCCCTTCAGTACTGTTTAACAACCACGATAGCTTTGCTAATCTAAGACATGAGAGTTGGAACTTTTTAAATTTACATTCCCTTGATTACCAGTGGGGTTGAATTTTTTCACTATCAGTTGTATTTACTTTATCAACAATTCATTGCTTATGACCTTGATTCCCTTTTCCTTTCAATTGATCTCAATTTAAAAATACTTATATACACAGAGTAAGAAACTTAGAACAATCTATATGTGATTCTCTACTTAGAAGTTCTGCTATTCAAGTCAAGAATATGTTTAGATTTTCTTCACCTCTCCCAAATCACCTTGTTTCTAACGCTAAATATTGTTATTAATTGTTCATTAATTTATTTGTTCTTATAAAGTTACAAAATCTACAAATGTTTGGGGCTTCCCTGGTGGTGCAGTGGTTAAGAATCCGCCTGCCAATGCAGGGGACACGTGATAGATCCCTGGTCTGGGAAGATTCCACGTGCCGCGGAGCAACTAAGCCAGTGTGCCACCACTACTGAGCCTGCGCTCTAGAGCCCACGAGCCACAACTACTGAAGCCTACACACCTAGAGCCTGTGCTCTGCAACTAGAGAAAACCTGCGCACAGCAACGAAGACCCAACGCAGCCAAAAATAAATAAAATAAACAATTTTATTTTTTAAAAATCTACAAATGTTTAAGAAAGAATAAAGTGTTATAAAGACAGCTTGAAGAGTTATAAAAGAATCATTTTTAAGGCAAAAATTTACACACAGTAAGACCCTCAAGCTTATGTCATATTTGCTAAAGATATTTCTCAAATTTTGTTTCCTAATTTTACTTTTGATTTCTGTATATCAGACATGCATTTCTGTATATCAGACATGCATTTGATTTCTGTATATCAGACATGCATTACTTTTGATTTCTGTATATCAGACAAACACATATACTTGTGTTTGTTGATATTTTCTTTTGTAATTACTTCCATTCATTTGAGTTAAGAAAGTCTGTAGAAATCAGATAGATATTCATATTCCTTTTCTTTTTATCATTTAATTCTTTCCTTAATCCTTGAAAAAATTTTTCGGCTATGGTATGAGGTAAAGAACTATTTTTTTTTTCAAATATCTATTCATTTTTTCTGATATTATATGATTAGTAATAAATCCATCATTGGTTTTAATTTTACCTTTTTTTATTAAACTCTTATGTCATATATATATCAAGACCAATATGAGTAGATAAACATATATTTGTTATAATTTTCCATTCTACTTATCTATTTTTTCCCTGAAATCACACTGCTTTAATAATTATAGCTTTATAGTATATTTTAATGCCATCCTTTTGCCCACCCCCTTTTTTTCAGAATTCTGTTTAAAGTGTGCTTTGTTGCATGTTGTCATGGAAATTTAAGGAAATAATATATGATTGTCCCATAATTTAATCCCTTATAATTGGAATTTGGGTATTTGTGTTATTTCATTTTTTTCTTTCTGTATAAACAATGATGTGATTATATATTCTTGGAGAGAATTCATTGCACATACACCTAATTAATTTTGCATATGTATTCCCAGAGATAGAATTTTTGGCCAAATTTATGCATACTTTAAAGGCATTTTATATGTAGTGGTCTCAAAAAGAATGTAATAATTCATATTTCTAGAAACTGTGCATGAAAGTAACTCCCTACATTCTTGTAAAAAAAAAGAAAAAATAAAGCTAATATTTAACAATGGCTTATTTCTTCCCAGGAACTGTTCTAAGTATTGTAGTATATTCACACACTTAGTTCTCACAATAACTCTTGAGGTACTGATTGTTATTTGACCCATTTGCTGAAATAGAAAAAGAGGTACAGAGAGATAAAGTAATTTGCCCAAATTAATCTAACTAGAAAGTGATCATCAGGATTTAAATCCAAGCACTTCGAGCCATATTCTTTTTCTAAGTTTTATCTCTCTATATATATTATATATATATCAAATGCTATTATAATTTGCAAGGCTAAACATTTTTCCTGTGTTTACATATCATTTTCACGAAGCACCTGACTCATGTGCCCCAAAAAGCCTCATTATGTGAATAAACCTTTTCTAACTTCTTTGTGTGTGTGGCATCGGCAGTCTCAATACCTGAACCCAATTTTGTGTGAGATCCACCTTGTTGATGGGAATGCCCAAAATAAGTTGTTTCTTTGCGGGTGGGGGGGTAGTATTTTGAATAAAGCTGCTATAAAAATTTACATTTAAAACTTTGGGTTTATATATGCTTTTACATTCTCTCGGGGGGGGGAAAAAAAAAACTAGGAATAAAATTGATGAGTCATATAGTAGGAGAACAATGAACTCTGAAAGAAACTACCAAACTATTTCCTAAGGTAATTATATCAGTTGTATTCTCAATTACAGTATATGAGACTTCCAGTTGCTCCACATTTTTACCAGCACTTTGTACTGTCAGTCTTTTTTAATTTAGCCATTCTAGTGAGTAAATAGGGTGTCTTATTGGGGTTTTAATTTGCATTTCCTTGATAACTTGTGAAGTTTAGCATCTTTTCATGCACTTGTTTATCACTGGTAACTCTTTCTTGAAGTATTTATTTAATGTCTTTTGTCCATTTTTTCAGGTTGATTTTTCTTTTTATTATTGATTTGTGTAAGTTTTTAACATATGCTAATATAAGTGGTTAGTAAGATATACATAAAGTGAATGTTCTCTTTCAGTCTGTGACTTGCTTTTTAATTTTCTTGGTGGTGTTTCTTTATTCTAATTGGTATGTCATTTATTTCTTTTTCTTGCTTTGTGTAAATATTTAAGACATCCAGTATAATACTGAACAGACTTGGTGAGAACAGAAATCCTCCTCTAGTTCCTGATCTTAAGGGGGATAGTATTCAGTCACTGAACAGCAAGTATGATATTAGCTATAGCTTTGTAATAGATGCCCTTTATGAGAATGAAGAAGCTCCTGACCATTTCTAGTTTGCTGAAGTTTTTCTTTTTTACCTTCAATGGTGTTGGATTTTTTCAAGTGGATTTTTATTTTTGCATATTTTGAGATGATCTTTTTTTCTTTTGTAGTTATATATGTAATATAGTGAGTTACATTGATTAATTTTTCAAATGGTAAACCAACCGTGCATCCCTCAGTCACGGTATATATTGTACTTTCTATATATTGCTGCAGTCAATTTCCTAAATTGATTAGGATTTTTTTAAAAGCTTTTTCCATCTATGTTCATTCAGAAGGAATATTTCCTAAAATATCTTTTCCTAAAACACCTTTGTGTGTTCCTGGTATTAAGATATTACTGGCCTCATAAAAAAACTTAGAGACATTTGTTTTCAGGAATATGTAATAAATGCACTTTTCCTCACACCAAGTACAATTTAAAACTCTGGGTGTTATATATAAAACAAACATAAGAAGGTGGAGAGAAGGCACACCAACTAGTGACATCAGGACCCAGGGAATGGCCAGAGTGGTGTAAGTGGACGCCTACTGGGCACGCACCTACCCCTATCATTGGGGTCAGTGGAAGCCAAGCGAAGAATCTGGACTCCCACTGCCATCTGGCAGTAATGATGTGGCACCCTTCATCACTCAATAGAATGGTATCAGAGAAACCTTGCTAAAACGCCAGATTTAAACAAAATGGAACAGTGTCTTGTAACACAGTACCCAAACTGTCCAGATTTCAATCAAAACTTGTATCATGCAAAGAATCAGGAATATCTCAAACTGAACGAGCAAAGACAATTCAACAGATGCCAACACCAGATGACACAAATGTTGGAATTATCTGACAAGAATTTTCAAGCAGCCATCATTAAAATATTTCATGAGCAATTACAAATACACTTGAAATAAATGAAATACATAAAGTCTCAAAAGAAGCAGAATATATAAAGAAGCAAATGGAAATTTTAGAAATAAAAATGACAATAACCAAAGTAAAAAAAAAAAAACTCAATGGATGGATTTGGTTTCATGTCCAAAATGTAATGAGTTTTGAAGTCATCACTCCCATCATTAAACCAGGAAAAAATAAACTAATCAAATCAAAAAGCAATGAGTTTTCTTGGACCCATTAGAGAAACGAGTTCTAAGAGCAAATCACCATCCTGAATCCGATGAGAATCAGGTGAATCCAGAACATTACAGCTAAGATCTACTTGCCTGAAGCAGAAGCAGGTGGAGCCATAAACTGGTGGTAACACTGACTGACAATTTTAATGAATTGTTGGAGGCTGAATGAGGACTAGTGTGAGAGTGAGAAACCCTTGGGGGCTACAGTCTTGGCGGGGAGGGTCTCTCACACTTTTATGGGCTTACCTCCAGGAACCCCACTAAGTCCTCATGGTGAAGAGCTGAGAAAGATCCCTTTGTGGCTCTGGCAGCAGGGAAGGTGAAGGATAATCATTGTGAAATATCCTCTCAGTGTTCTCCATAAGAAGGTTTGCTGTCCATACTCTCCAGGGGAAAAGACTTTACCAGAGCCAGATCTCACCTGAGGAAAGGGCATTTCTCCCACTCCGGCCCCCTCTAGACTTCTTGTCTAACCTAAGGGAGAGGGGAACACCTAAGAAACACTTGTGAAGATCAAAGCTTATGGTCACAGGCCCACTAACAGATGGATTTAATCAAACAATTATAGAACACTTTCCCCCCATCTACACCTTGCCATCATAAAACAGGGCTCCAGCATAATAGTAGATTACAGCTGAACAAGCCGCAAGACAGACTCTCTAAGGAGGAGTACTTCAGGATGCCCAAAGTCAACAGGGAAGAAAAGAAAAAAAGGCCAACCCCTAGTTGGGATGTGTTTATTGTTTAATGTTAACATAAAACCTCACACTAAAGGCCTATTTACCTTAGTTCCTATTACTGGATATGTCATACCCAGGTTTCAACAACAATAAAAAAATCACAGGGCATGCTAAAAGGCTAAAAATCCATAATCTGAAGCGACAAAGCAAGCATCAGAACCCAACTCAGATATGACATGGATTTTGAATTATCAGAGAATTTAAGAAAGAATAAAAGAAAATACTAGAAATCAAAAACACCATGCTTTTTGGTTCACTGATCTTCTCCATATTCTTGACAATTGTTCTTCCCTAGCTTCTTCTGCTTAATTTGGAGTTAATTTGCTCTTCTTTTTCTTGTCTTCTTTAGGCGAATGCTTGGATCATAGATTTTAGACAGGTTTTTTTTTTAGCCCCTCTTTATCCCTGATAATATTACTTGTCATTAAATCTACTTTGTTAGATATATATAATCACTACAGTTCTCAGTGTTTGCATTGTCTTTTTCCATCCTTTTACTTTTAACATCCAATGTATAGTACCTGCAATAATACATATATTTTATTTTCACATATTGTATGACATCTCTTATAGTCTGCATTATAGTTGGGTTTATGTATTTAATTCATTCTTATAATCTCTGCCTTGTAATTGGAATGGTTAGGAGATTGCCCAAGATGGTGGAGTAAAAAGAACCTGAGCTCACTTCCTCTCATGAGCTCACCAAAATCACAACTTTCTACAGAACAACCATTTATGAAAAAGGCCGAAACCTACCAGAAAAGATCTTCCACCACTAAAAACATAGAGGAGAAACCACAACGAGACAGCCAGGAGAGGCAAACTCCTGATATATTTAACTCCCACACCCTCAGGTGGGCAAATCACAAACTGGAGAATAAACAGTGCATTGGTTCTCCCACAGGAGTGAGAATTCTGAGTCCCACGTCAGGCTCCCCAGCCGGCCGTCCTGCACCGGGAAAACGAGCCCTCAGACCATTTGGCTTTGAAATCTGGTGGGGCTTAATTTCAGGAGCCCCACAAGTCCGTGAGCAAGAGAGACTTCCTCACACAAAATCTCACGCGCACCGGGACCCAAGGCAAAAAGCCGTAATTTGATAGGAACATAGGACAGACCTACCTGCTGGTGTTGGAGAGTCTTCCAGAGAGGCTGGGGTGGGCGGCTGGGGACGCAGACGCTGGGAGCAGCCATATTTGGGAGCTTGTTCTACACACGTGTGGAAGTGGGAAGCCGTGTTGGCTGCACCAGGTGACCCTCCCTCTCGCTCATTGCAACGAGACCGGGCCCCGCCCAACAGCCTGTAGGCGCTGGTGCCGGCACACCTCACGCCAAACAACTAACGGGGTGGGAACAGAGCCCCACCCATCAGAAGGCAGGCTGCCTAAGGTCTTCCTGAGCTCATAGCTGCCTCTACACAGGGCCCTGCCCACCACCGGGCCAACTAGCTCCACCCACCAGTGGGCAGACCACAGCCCTGCCCCCCAGGAAGGCTGCACCAGCCTCTAGACCAGCCTCCATCCACCAGAGCGCAGACACCAGACTCAAGAAAACCACAAACCTGCCCGCTGAGAACCCAGCTTGCACACCAGCCGGTCAGACCCTACCCTGAGACCAGCTGGGCCCCAGCCCTGCCCACTAGCAGATCAACACAAGCTTCAGGATACCCCGGACCCCATGCCCAACTGTGTCGGGTACTGACCCCCCAACCCCTCTGACACCAGCTCTGGGATCCCTGGGCCTGGCAGCCAGGACCCAGCTCTGCCTGCCAGTAATCCAGCTCTAACCCCAAAACCTGGCTTCACCCACCACTGCAGGGCTAAAAGCCCCAGTGTCTTTTGGACCCTGACTCTGCCCACCAGTGAGCCAGCACTAGCCCTGGGGGCCCCTGGGGTTCTGCATCAGCCACCTCATGACCAGGGCCTGCTAACCAGCACCAGCAGCATCTGTACAAGGCAAGGCCTGACAACCAACTGGGCTTGGGGCCAACCAAGCCTACCAGACCACCCACATACTCAGCCTGCCACAACAGAAGGACCCACGCAGCCCTCTTAGGGGGAAACCCCTAAAGCATGTTGCTTGGGTGAGCACACTACAGGTACTCATAGGACATCTCCTACAGAGGCCACGTCTCCAAGGTCGAGAAATGTAACTAACCTACCACATTCGTAAAAATATACACAGCAACTTAGACAGAACGAGGAGGCAAAGGAACATGTTCCAGATGAAGGAATAAGATAAAACCCCAGAAGAACTACGTGAAGTGGAGATAGGCAATCTACCCGAGAAGGAGTTCAGAGTAATGATCATAAAGATGATGAAAGAACTCAGGAGAAGAATGGATGCACAGAGCAAAAAGTTCGAAGTTTTTAAACAAAGAGCTAGAAATTACAAAGAACAACCAAACAGAGATGCAGAATGCAATAACTGAAATGAAAAATATACTAGAAGGAATCAACAGTTCACTAAATGATACAGAGGAATGGATCAGTGAGCTGGAAGATAGAGTAGTAGAAATCACTGCTGCTGAATAGAAAAAAGAATGAAAAGAAATGAGGACAGTTTAAGAGACCTCTGGGACAGCATCAAGCATAGTATTATTCCCATTATAGGGGTCCCAGAGGGACTGGGAGAGAAAAAGGGGCTGAGAACATATTTGAAAAACACAATAGCTGAAAAATTCCCTAACCTGAGAAAGGAAACAGTCGCCCAAGTCCAGGAAGCACAGAGAGTCCCATACAGGATGAACCCAAAGAGGAATGCTCCAAGACACACTGTAATTAAAACAACAAAAATTAAAGATAAAGAGAGAAATTAAAAGCAGCAAAGAAAAAGCCACAAGTAACATACAAGGTAACTCCCATAAGGCTATCATCTGATTTTTTCAGCAGAAACTCTGCAGGCCAGAAGGGAGTGGCAAGATATTTAAAGTGATGAAAGGGAAAAGCCTACAACCAAGAATCCTCTACCCAGCAAGGCTCTTGTTCAGATTTGATGGAGAGATCAAAAGCTTTACAGACAAGCAAAAGCTGATTGGAATGGTTAGGCTGTTTCCAATTAATGTGCTTTCCAATATGATTTTGTTTAAGTCTACCATCTTTTCTATTTTTCCTATCTTTCAGTTATTCACTTTTTTCTCTTTCCTTACCTAGTTTTAAATTAAGTGATATCTTATAGTTTTCAAAATAATCTGTACATTTGGCTCAATAGCTATACTTTTATTTTTTGTTTGGGGTTTTGTTTTGTTTTTTTGCTTAAATTTGGTGCCAAGGTTTTTGTTTTGTTTTGATTTTTTTAATGGTCGCTCAAGAGTTTACAACATGCATCTTTAACATAGTTCAATCTACCATCAAGTAATATTATACCACATCATGTAAAAAGTAAAAGCTTAACAGCCTTATGCTTCTACTATCCCCTCCCATTGTAAATATTATGTTGTTGACTGAATTTTGTTCCTTCCTTTAAAGAGTATTGAACTTCGTTTTGTTTGGGAGTTAAATTATTTGCAGATCAGCTTGATTATCTCAAAGCTTAGTTTTAAGTCATATTAGGGCAGGTCTAGGGTATCCTTTACTCTGCATCTAGCTTAGTTTTTACTATTAAGTCAGTGTATTTTAATACCTAGTAATGTCCCAGGTGTTCAACAAGGTCTCTGGCTAGTTGGAACTCAAATATCCCCCATTCCCATGTGAGTTCTAGGAATTGCTCAGCTTAGAGCTTCCAGTAGTTTTGAGACTGACCTCATGAAGTTTCATCATATACATGCATGGTTTAGTAATCAGTCACAGACTCCAGACACCCCAATGCAGACTCTTATGCTCCTTTTCTATTTAGCCGCCTCCTCTCTGGTATTTTGTACTTTCAGTTGCCTCAGTGTCCTAGAACTCTGAACTTTTTCCTGTACCCAGCAAGACTTTCCCTGGGTTCCTCCTCCCTTCCAGAAAATTTCTTCAGGTAGAAACATGGTACAGTCTAAGGTCCATTTTCTTCCCCTACTCTTAAAGATCACAGTCCTGTACTGTCTGCTCTCCAACATCTGAAAATTACGGTTTCATATATTTTGTCCAGTTTTGTAGTTGTTTACATTATAGAAGTAAAGCACAACTGGGTCTGATTACTTTTTCATGGTAAAAAGCTAAAGTCCCTGAATTTCCTATTTTCTGTCAACTACAGTGTAACAGAGTGGTGTAAATCCCAATTTTACTACTGCCTAGCTAGGTGACTTTGACCACTTGATTTAAGTTTGTTGAACTTCCTTTTCCTCACCTGTAAAATGGACATAAAAATACCTAAACTACTAGCCCCTTCTGCTTGTTGAGTTAAATATGTTAATAAACATATCTAGAAGAAGCATCTAAATGTCGATTTTCATTCTCCTTCCAACAAAACTGACTATGGAACAAGATGATTTCATTAAGCATCAGAAATACAAAAAGCAAAATTTTGTGATATCTATAATGTGAAATGTTCCTTTACACTCCTGTGTCTTCAAAACACATGCTACGTACTGATTAAAACATGTATCCTAAACTCATACCTGAGCAGACAGTTCCATATGCTTATGTAGACACCAAATATAAACAGAATCAATTTTGTGGAGGCACACTTGGCTTCTTTATGATTATAATCATCATATGAGTGAGATTACTAGAAGCTGTGAAATAAAAGCATTGTATTTGCACTTTCTCAAATAAGACCATCCTTGGCATTAAATTAGGGAGTGCATAAAACTTGTTAAGGGGAAACAGATCCACATCTTTAAGAATCAATATCTAAAATATGTATAATATTCAACACAATTTCTGAGCATCTACTATGTGCTAGTGATTATTAGGTTCTGGAGGAACCAAGATAAACAAGATATAACCCCTCAAGGTTAGGAAAGATCAAAACAATAATATTTGGAAAGTGTCATAAATTGTATAGGTAATTAAGAGGGAAAAATGTAAAATCAGAAAACAGAACGTGCAGTTACCTTCTTACACTACTTCATAAAGGCACAAGGTAGATTTCATGCTTTGCATGACATTCCCTTCCATCCAAAGTAATAAATAAATAAAAATCCAAGGCTCCTTCAATTTCTATTATATTTTTTAATCCACAAAAATTAACTGGTTGAGTGACTGAGTTAATCTTGATGATTAGGTTCACTAGGGATCTGAACCCATCATTATAAGGATGCTTTTAAATAGCTTAAGTCCTTCTTGGCATCTAAGTCTTTGCTATTGGAAGCCACACAATATGAGATATGAAGCAATTACATGGTAACAACATTGAGGCAACCATAGTAGTGCTACTCAAAGGATAAAATGGCACCCTGAAAATCAATTCATCATCAAAGTAAGACAGAGTCATCTCTAAAGAGGCTTTAAAACCCTTATTATCACAGCATCACATTCTTAGCCTTCTCATAGCTTCTTTAGAGTCATAAAATTATATGAAGTAGTACTTATAACAATATATTGTTCAGTTTGTAACATTTATACATGTAATATCTATAACGATAATATCACAAAAAGGGGAAAGAGAATAGAGCTCTATAGGAGTAATGTTTCACCAAAATTAAGTTAGTATAAGTCTGATTTTGAGGAGTTAAGATGTATAAAGTAAGCCTTAAGCAACCACTCAGAAAATAATTATTAAAACTATAATGGAAAAAAATTTAAAGTAATTAAAATGTTACATTAGAAAATATTCCACGTAAAAGAAAGCAGTGAAGAATAGTACAACAAAAGAGAAAAGAGATATAATAGAAACAAAAAGTAAATCAGCAGATGTAAATCCAACTATATTAATAATAACATTACATGTGAATGGATTAAGCAACTCAACCAAAAGGCAGAAATTGTCAGACTAGATTGTTAAAAATTCCCAACCCAAATACACAGTGTCTACAGGATACACACATTAGGTTCAAAGATACAAATAAATTGAAAGTAAAAGAATGGAAAAGGATATATCATCCAACAGCAACCACAAGAGAAATGGAGTGGCTAGAATATCAAGCAAAATATACTTTAAGACAAAAAATGTTTCTAGAGATAATGAGAGAAAAATTTTAATCACAAGAGGGCAAAATCACCAGGAAGGTGAAATAATTATAAACATATATGCACCTAGTGAGATTGTAGCAAAATACATAAAACTTGACAGAAATGAAGGGAGAAATAGAAAACTCAACAATAATAGAGACTTCAATACCCCATTTTCAATAACAGATAGAACAACTAGGCAGAACAAGGAAATAAAAGACTTGAGCAAAACTATAACCCAATCACCATTGGACCTACATATCCTTGGGTTTTGCATCGTGGATTAGACCAACTGTGGATCGAAAATATATTTTTTTAATTCCATAAAGTTCCAAAATGTAAAACTTGGATTTGTCATGCACTGGCAACTAATTACATAGTATTTACATTGTAATTACAACTATTTACATAATGTTTGTGTTGTATTAGGTATTATAAGTAATCTAGAGATGATTTAAAGTATACAGGAGGATATGCATAGGTTATATGCAAATATGATGCCATTTTATATAAGGGACTTGAGCATCCTCGGATTTCAATATCCTCAGGGGGTTCTGGAACCAGTCCCCTGAGGATAGAGAGGGACCACTGTAGACTAAACAGAAATCTATAAAACCTTCCACCCAAAAACAGCAGAATATTCCTTCTTTTCAAGTTCATAAGAAATATTCTTCAGGATAGACTATATGTTATATGTTAGGCCATAGAACGTACCTCAATAAATTTGACAGGATAGAAATAATCTGTATGTGTGTTCTGACCACAGTGGAATGAAAACAGAGATCAATTATAGAGAGAAATTTAGAAAACTCAAAAATATGTGAAAATTAAATAGCACACTCTTAAATAACCAATGGGTCAAAGAAAAAATCAAAAGGGAAATTAAAAAACACTTTGAGATGAATGCAAATGAAGACACACATATCAAAACTTATGGGCTGAATCTAAAGCAGTACCTATAGGGAAATTTATACCTGTAAATTCTTGTATTAAAAAAGAAGGATGATAAGAAATTAACAATCTAAACTCCCACTTTAAAACGCTGGATAAAGAAGAGTGAAATAAACCTAAAGTGAGAAGAAGAAAGGAAAGAAAGATTACAGTGGAAATTAATGAGATAGAGAAGAAATAATCAATGAAGTCAAAAGCTGGTTCTTTGAAAAGATCAACAAGATTGACAAACCTTTAGCTATATTGACCAAGAAAAATTTTGAGGGCTCAAATTTATAGAATCAGAAATGACAGAAGGGACATCCCTACTAAATTTACAGAAAGAAAAAAATAATTATAAAGGAATACTATGAACAGGTGTATGCAAATATATTAGATAACATAGATGAAATGGACAAATTCTTAAAAGAAACACAGACTACCAAAATTGACTCAAGAATACACCATCTGAATAGAACTAAAAGAAGAGATTTAATTAGTAATCAAACACTTACCCACAATGAAAAGTCCAGGCTCAGATATCTTCACTGTTGAATTCTACCAAGCATTTAAAGGGGAATTAATATTAATTTTCACAAACTCTTCCAAAAAATAGACAGAACACTTCCCAACTCAGTCTGTGAGGCTATTTTTATCCTGATACCAAAACAAGACAATCAGGAGAAAACTGTACACCAATATCTCTTATGAATATGGACATAAACTCATCAACAAAATACTAGCCATCTAGCAACATATAAAAGAATTATACACCATGGAAATATGGGATTTATCCCAGAAATACAAGGTTGGTTTAGTATCTGAAAATCGATTAGTGTAATATACCATGTCAACAGAATAAAAAACAAAAACCACATTATCATCTCAATAGGCTCAGAAAAAGCATCTGACAAAATCCAACACCATTTCATGACAAAAACACTGAACAAAGTAGGAGTAGAAGGGAATATTGTGAACCTGAAAAAGGGCATCTACAAAAAAATCCATGGCTAACAGAATGTTTAATGCTGAAAGACAGGATGCTTTCCCCCCTAAGATCAGGGACAAGACAAAGACGTCGACTCTCACCACTTCTATTTAAAACTATAGCAGAGGCTCCAGGAAAACTACGTACTATAAGGAAATAAAAGGCATCCAGATCTTGTCTGTAGAAAATTCTAAGGAATTTAAAACAATAAACATACAGACAAAAAACTAATACAACTAATACATGAGTTCAGCAAAACTGCAGGATCAATATACAAAAATCAGTAGTGTTTCCATACACTTGCAATGAACAATCTGAAAGTGGAATGAAGGAAAATTCAATTTACAGTAGCATCAAAAATAATAAAACAGTTAGGAATAAATTTAACAAAAGTCCAAAGCTTATTCTGAAAACTACAAAACACTGTTGAAAGAAATTTAACATATCTACATAAATGGGGAGGGGGGAGGTCCACATTCAGGTATTGGGAGACTTAATAGTTAATGTGGCAATACTCCCCGAATTGATACATAGATTCTATGCCCTCCCTATCAGAATCCCAGGGACTTCCCTGGTCACGCAGTGGTTAAGAATCCACCTGCCAGTGTAGGGGATACGGGTTCGATCCCTGGTCCAGGAAGATCCCTAGTCCGGGATGATCCTGCAGAACAGCTAAGCCCGTGTGCCACAACTACTGAGCCTGTGCACCTAGAGCCCGTGCTCTGCGAGAGAGAAGCCACCTCAGTGAGAAGCCCGCGCACTGCAATGAAGAGTAGCCCCCTCTCGCCACAACTAGAGAAAGCCCACGCACAGCAACGAAGACCCAACACAACCAAATAAATAAATAAATAGAATCCCAGCTAACTTCTTTGCAGAAATTGACAAGCTGATTCTAAAATTTATATGGAAATTCAAGGGATTCAGAATAGATAAAACAATCTCGAAAAAAAGATCAAAGCAGGAGGATTCACATTTCTCAATTTCAAAACTTAGTACAAAGTAACATTAATCAAGGCAGTGTGGTGCTGTCATAGGATAGACATACAGATCAAATGAATAGAATTGAGAGTCCAGAAGTAAACCTATGTGTCTACGGTCAACTGATTTTCAGCAAGGGTTCTAAGATCATTCAGAGGGGAAATAAGAGTTGTTTTGACCAACAGTACTAGCACAACTTGATAGCCACAGGTAAAAGAATGAAGTTGGGCCCTTAACCCATAACATGTATAAAAATTAACTCAAAATAGATCAAAGACCTTCATGTAAAAGCTAAAAATATAAAACTCTTAGAAGAAAACACAGGAATAAATCTTCATGACCTGGGATTTGGCAATGACTTCTTATATACGACACTAAAAACTTGAGCAACAAAAGAAAAAAAAGAGATAAATTGGACTCCATCAAAATTCAAAATTCTTGTGCCTCGAGGACACTATCAAGAAAGGAAAAGATATCCCACAGAATGGAAGAAAATATCTGCAAATCATATACATGGTAAGGGACTTGTATCTACAACATACAAAGAACACATACAACTCAATAACAGAAAGACAAATCACCTAATTTTAAAATGGGCAAAGGATCTGAATACACAGCTCTCCAAAGAAGATATACTACAATGGCCAGTAAGAACATGAAAAGATGCTTATCATTAGCCATCAGGGATATGCAAATCAAGACCACATGAGATTCCACTTCACACCCACTAGAATGGCTAGAATCATAAAGTCATAATTACAAAACGTATTGGCAAGAATGTGGAAAAATTGGAACCCTCATGCAGTGCGGATGGGAATGTAAAATGGTGAGGCTACTTTGGAAAACAAATGCATTCCTTCAAATGATTAAACAGAGTTTTTATATGACTCAGCAATCCCACTCCTAGCAATTTGCCCAGGAGAAGTGAACACACACACACACACACACACACACACACATATATATTTACAAACTAAGACTTGTACATGAATCTCTATAGCAGCGTCACTTATAATAGCTAAAATGTGGAAAAAACCCAGATTTCCATCAGTGATAAGTTGATAAACACAAGCTGGCATTTCCATACAATGGGATATCATTTGACCATAAAAATGAGTGAAATACTGTTATGTGCTACATTGATGAACACTGATGACATTGATGAACCCCAAAAACATGTTAAATGAAAGAAGCCAGTCACAGAAAACTACATATGACATTATTCCATTTACATGAAATGTCCAGAATAGGCAAATCAATAAAGACAAAGTAGATTGGTAGTTGCTTAGGGCTGGGGAATATAGGGGCATAGGGAGATGGTAGTTAAATAATAGATGGGTTTTTGTGTTTGTTTTTTTTTGTGGTATGCAGCCCTCTCACTGTTGTGGCCTCTCCCGTTGCGGAGCACAGGCTCCGGACGCGCAGGCTCAGCGGCCATGGCTCACGGGCCCAGCCGCTCCGCGGCATGTGGGATCTTCACGGACTGGGGCACGAACCCGTGTCCCCTGCATCGACAGGCGGACTCTCAACCACTGCGCCACCAGGGAAGCCCTAGATGGTTTATTTTTGAAATGATGAAAATATTCTAAAATTGACTGTTGTAGTCCTTGCATATATTTATGAATATACTAAAAATCTTTGAGGTATGCCCTTTAAATGGTGAACTGTATGGTATGTGAACTATAGCTCAATAAAGCTGTAAAAAAAATTCTACTTTTCAACATACCAGTTGTAGAACTGAACAATATTTAGAAAATTTGAAAGAATCTATGGCCAAATATTTTTCCCCTTGAAGTCTTGAGTTAATAATACCTCTGTTCTGACTCATTTACATGTAATTCATCAACATGGTTTCTAAGGAGGCATTTGATGTCTAAGGGGACTGATGAGATTTTAATTTGGTGAACCTTGGTTGGATACTTTTCTTTTTTCCCTCTGAACCATGATGTTGTGCTTGACGACATTAGTTTTAACTTAGTTCTGGAAAGGTTCACTTCCAGTTCCAAACTCAGATCTCAGGAATTGCAAGGGAGTCCTACATTTGGTAAAAATGCGGAACATGTTATTTCCTTTGGTTTGAATGATGAAGCAAGATTACATGTGACACTGATGAGTAAGATAGCAAGTTCAAATGCCTGGAGTTTTTAGCCATATGTAAAGTAATACATAGCACCCAAAACATGCTTTGCACTAGTTCTTTTTCCTGTAGCTGGGGCAGTGGTGGGGGGTGAGAAGGGATGCCACATGGGCACTTCCTAGAAGAGGCAAGAGGGACAGTCATAGTGTGTGCTTCTGTTAGCTTAGTCTCACTCTGACTCTCTGCCGGCCCCCTTATATGAGTTATGTCTGTGGGAGAGTAATAAAAATAAAATGCACTATGGAGAAGAGACAGTGATTTTGGTGCTCAGTGGGGAAGAGAAAAAATGTGATGTTATAAATCTCATGTTTAATTGTAGAAACGAAGTGAAGCAGAGACACTGACTCAGGGGTATTTAGGAGCCACCAGTGGCCTCAGATCCCCCAGCGTTCCACACTCCTCCAAACATTTCTTGGAATAGCAAGCATGGTATTATCCTCAAGACATAAAATGATGTACTAGTCGCCCTCAACCTGAAAAGTTTACTAGGTTTTTCCTGTTGATTGTGTTTGAATGCATTTAAGAGGCAGGAGTATTCTCAAAAGAAGTAGTACAGCTTGCAAAGAGTGGTATACAAGATATATTTCATATCCTCCTATTTTTCTGTTCCCCTATGTCTATACCCAATGGCAACAATTTCAAAACTCTTTGCAAAAACTTGCCAGGGAGTTTCATTTCTAAATCAAACTAGAAACTAACTTGTTAGTGACTGTGTGGTCAGTAACCAAGAAAATAGGGGGCTCTATTTTGTTAGCCCTAAAATCTTAAGTAGTCAGTAAGGTGGTTTTTGTTTTGTTTTAAATATTTGAAAATAAGGAATCACATAAAAGATTTGTAGGATAATGCTTGGTCCTAGATGTCAGATAGGTGACCTGGCCTAGCTCCCCCTCTGACCCAACAGAAAGAAACCTTCCTATTATTATTAAGTCAGAAACAGTTTTACAATCCTTCTCGTTGCTGAGGATTAGCCATCCTTACCTCACCTGCTCCTGAGGGACTGCAAGTGAATCAGATTTACCAAGGGAAGGGGAGGAGGTACAGGGGAGAACCATTCATCCCAGTGACCTAGTATTATTTAGGAGTGGAGGTCCAACCTCCTACCCTCACTACACACATACACACTTACACTTTTTAATCTGTGAGTGTGGCTGGGAAAGGATTTAAAATGTGGGAAAGGCTAATAATGAATTCAGACTTGGGGTAGCAAGTTTGTACTGTTAACTGTGCTGCAGCCATGTTGTCATTAGAAAGCCGAGAGAGTCTCAGCTTCAAACATGCGTAGAACTGAGAGAAGAAAAGTTCAAAGATAGGGCTTTTCTTCCTTTCCTCAAAAGCTAAGAGTATTTTTTTCATGTCTTCTGTGATGATAATAATAACCACAATAATAACAAGATGGAATAGTGATTAGGCAGTATGATGGGACAGACACTGGCTTATGTCCTTTACAGGGATACTCCTATTTAATTTGAATACCTCCTGAGACACATACCATTATTGCCCACTTAGCAAACTGAATGTAGAGACCGAGTGCCTTGTAAAACATCATCTTGCTGAGCAGCCACAAGGGAGATTTGAATCGAAGGAACAGACTTTGGAGGCTAAGGGTCTCACCAGTACGTGACAGTGAAAGGGGGATCTGGGGCAAGTGAACAAGACATATGGATGGCCACATAGTAGTTCAAATCAGCAACAACTTACTGAAAGCCTCCTCTATACAATGTTACATACATGGAACCCTGAATATATGTTTGTTCTACCCCATATTAAAATCCAGTCAGGGAGTTCCCTGGTGGCGCAGTGGTTAAGAATCTGCCTGCCAATGCAGGGGACACGGGTTCAATTCCTGCTGCGGGAAGATCCCACATGCCGTGGAGCAACTAAGCCAGTGTGCCACAACCACTGAGCCTGCGCTCTAGAGTCCATGAGCCACAACTACTGAGTCCCCGTGCTGTAGCTACTGAAGCCCGAGGGCCTTGAGCCCGCGCTCCACAACAAGAGAAGCCACCGCAATGAGAAGCCCACGCACCGCAACAAAGAGTAGTCCCTGCTCACAGCAACCAGAGAAAACCTGCGTGCAGCAATGAAGACCCAACGGAGCCAAAAATAAATAAATAAATTTATAAAAATAACTAAATAAAATCCAGTCACTAAAATTAAATATGGAGAGCAAAAAAATTTATTTGATTTACTTTTAGATCTTATTATGCTTTTGGCTGGGAAGAACGGCTTCCAGTCATATACACAATATTTAGTTTATAAAGCATTTAAAAAAAAACAGATGAGACTGGAATTGCAGATTGATAGAAATTATATTAAAATGATTAACAGGTCCTATATAAAATTAAAAGAAAACAAGTCTTCCTGCTGAAGAACCGTCATAGCAGAGTCACTGCCCAAAATGAGGTCAATCATATGATTTAAACAATTCCTCTAGAGAATGGGAAGGGGACATGAAGAAACAGGAACATTTAAAATATTAAAAAACCCTTCTAGAGACTTGAGAACAATGCAGCTTTCACAATGTGGGTACCAAGTCCCAAACTGCCAAGTTGCCTTTGGGGGTAAGGACACTTAATTGCGATTTTGGATGGATAACAAAACAGACTGTTTTCCTCTTCTCCTACCTCCCCTGTAATAAATAGTCAAAGACACACCCTGTGAAAATACTGTGTTCGGGCTTTGAGGACATATGCTAACACTGAGAATCTGAAATGGGCTGACTCATGCACCTTGTGAATTTTTTCTTCATTGTTCTGATTAATAAGGTTAGCTGAAGTCAAGTTATGCGAAAATCAGTTGAGAAAAGATGGATGATTTCTCTTTCTTTTCAGAAAATACCACCCAGCTTTTAATTACAAATGCTGTATTTACAACAACAAGCCAATATTTTGTTTGACTTTACTGAGAAGGAAAGTCGAATTTTGACAAATTTTTTATCCTTTTCAAAAAAGCAAGATATTTAAAAATATGATTTGGTTGTAATTAGCCATGTGTCCCCAACCCCATTAGAATGCCATTTTGACTAGAGACAAAGTTGGGTGTAGGTGAGGTCATGGAGCTTTGAACCTGTCAAACTTAAATTGAAATCCTGGCTCGGTCAGTTAAGGGCTGTGAAACCCTGGGTAAGTTTACTCAATCTCTCTGAACTACATTACCTTATTTGTAAAATGTGGATTATATACATCACACTGTGAGTTACTTTAAGAATTAATGTATATATGCCTAGTATATGCTCTAACTTATATTAACAACTGATCATTTATCTGATGAATTGATTGGCTCACAGGTATGTCTGCTAGTCAAGATGATCTTTGATCTGATTGAGGCTGCTACCAGTTTTAAGTTTTTTTATTATGAACTGCTTTAGCTAAACAATGGACTTATGAGAGACCCAGATATTTTTTGTTGCTCCTGCAATATACGGAATACATGATGAAACAGAGAGTAACTTAGAGCTCTAAATTTCTAGCCTCTAATGTCTAACAAAAACCTTGCTACTTATTCATGAAATATTTACTTAGCTTTCATTCTATGGCTAACACTAGGATTACACAGGTGACCAAAACAGACAATGCTCTACCCACATAAAATTTACATAAGGGGAATGGATAGGGATGAAAGAGTCAGAGCTAGCAGGTTGGAGAGGCAAGAAACAAAGGCTATAGGGAAATATAAGGCAAAGTTATAGATGAGGTTGTGGATTATTTGTGTGGCTTGATCTAAGAAAGAACAGATGTTTGAAGTAACTCTCCCCTTATACAATGAAAAAAATGTTTTTTAGGTTATTTAAATTTTATCATCTTTGGTGTCCACTTCTGATTTTACTTCAGTTTTTACTTAGTTTATTTAATCCAAAAGTCCTGTCAAGATATCCCCTAGGAATCCCATCTGTAATTGTCAGGATTGTAAATTGAATACATTTTAACTTTTCTGCAATGCCAGCTGGAGTTAAGGGAAGAGATTTCTTCTTCAAGGTATTTGAGGCAGAATTTTTCAATAGACTTTATTTTGTTTTGTTTTTTTTGTATTTTTGCGGTACGCGGGCCTCTCACTGTTGTGGCCTCTCCCATTGCGGAGCACAGGCTCCGGACGCGCAGGCTCAGCGGCCATGGCTCACGGGCCCAGCCGCTCCGCGGCACGTGGGATCTTCCCGGACCGGGGCACGAACCTGTGTTCCCTGCATCGTCAGGCGGACTCTCAACCACTGCGCCACCAGGGAAGCCCTCAATAGGCTTTAGGGAAAAAAAAAAGGGCTCTGTGACGGGCTGAGTTGTGTCCTCCCAAAATTCACATGCTGAAGTCCTAACCTCCAGTACATCAGAATGTGACTCTATTTGGAGACGGGGTTTTTAAAGGGGTAAAATTAAATGAAGTCATTAGGGTGGAGCTTAATCCAATATAACTAGTGTCCTTATAAGAAGTGAAGAGTAGCAACGACCTAAGTGTCCATCGATGGATAAATGGATAAAGGAAATGTGGTATATATAGATATAGATTGATAGGAAAGTAGATAGATATTAGAAAATTACTCAGCCATAAAAAAGAATGAAACCTTGCCATTTGCAACAACAGGGATGGACCCCAAAGCCATTATGCTAAGTGAAGTAAGTCAGACAGAGAAAGAAAATATGTATTCCACTTATATGTGGAATCTTAAAAAAAACAAAACAAAAAGACAAGCTCATAGATACAGAGAACAGACTGGTGGTTACCAGAGATGGGATGGAGGGTGGGAGCAATAGGTGAAGGGGGTCAAAAGGTATAAACTTCCAGTTACAAAATAAATGTCAATGAGATAAATGTACAGTATGGTGATTATTGTTAATAAAACTGTATGGCATATTTGAAAGTTGCTGGAAATAGATCTTAAAAGTTCTCATCACACACACAAAAAAACATAACTATGTAAGGTGAAGGATGTTAACAAGAAATGGCATGGTGATCATTTTGCAATGTATACAAACATCGAAGCATAATGTTGTGTACCTGAAACTAATATGTCAATTATGCCTCAAATATAAGTGAAATACATAGAAATACACAGAAGACAGACCATGTGAAGACACAGGGAGAGCATGGCCATCTATAAGGTGAGGAGAGAGTCCTCAAAAGAAACCAACCCTACCCCAAGTGAATCTTGTACTTTTAGCCTCCAGAATTGTGAGAAAATAAATTTCTGTTGTTTAATCTCAGTCTGCGGTCCCTGTTATGGAAGCCCTAGCTAACTATTATGAGCTTCAAAGTAATATGAAAGCCATTTAGCCCATTTGCCTACTCAGTCATTTACTTTTCAGATTATCTGACTTCAGCTCATAATAAAGACACAGAATTATAAGTGTTGTTTAAAAGTTATGAAAAGCCTCAGTCTTCACCCTCTAGGACCAAAGATGTGCTTTCCTACTCCAACTCCCTTGGGTTTTTTTTTCCCCCTTTGTCAGAAAGGTAAGGTATCAGACTAGGACTAGGCCTCTACATTTCTTCTTTATAAAAGAGGAAAATCATTCAGAAAAAAAATGACATTTCTATTTTGATTTTCGAGGTCTTACTGGAATGCAATATAAAAGTTACATTCTATTTTGCAGAGGAAGAGATAAATCTGAACTGCAAAACTATCCTAGTGGAGATTGAAAAGAAACTTTGTCCAGTAATTATTCCTTAATTTTCATTTCTCTCTCATTTCTCTCTCCTGTACTAGCCACAAAAAACAAACAAACCAAAACAGGCAACAAGGGTAACAGGTTACTAAACTATATCTGTCTGCAGGTGATGATTTGGGATGGTATCGGCTAGTTCTTTTTCATGGATACCTCAGAGTTTAACAGAAAGTTGAGAATGCTGGACCAGCAGAGCAGGAAATTCCTTACAAGCCCCCACTTCCACATCTGCTGCCTCTTTTTAAATCCATTGACTGTAGAGAACAAACTTATGGTTACCAAGGGAGGAAGAGGGGGTGGGACGAATTCGGAGATTGGGATTGACATATATACACTACTATGTATAAAATAGATAACTAATGAGAACCTACTGTTGAGCACAGGGAACTCTACTCAATGCTCTGCAGTGACCTAAATGGGAAGGAAATCTAAAAAAAGAGGGGATATATGTATACGTATAACTGATTCATTTTGCTGTACGGAAGAAACTAACACAACATTGTAAAGCAACAATACTCCAATAAAAACAAATAAATAACTAAATCCACTGACTGAAGTTCAACAGTATCCCCAAGTTTCCTCCAGTTCATCTGTCAGTTAGCAGTGCCCTGCCAGTGACTCCGTATTTTTGGTAGATGAAAGACCTGCAAATCCTTTTTGCCAAAAAGATTAATACTGTCAAAATATTTGCAAAGAGGTAATGAGAATGGAACACTAATCATATACAGTCTGTGCCACACATATACATACAGTTATCAGAGTAGTACATTTGTGAAGTGCTTTATATATCTAACTTCTTAACCATTCATTCATATCATCCTCAAGACAACTGTTTCAGTAAGTAGGTAGTTATTGTCCAGGTCTTGCTGACTTCTAAGAGGGTGTGAGAGAGGGGTAGACTAATGGCAGAGATGTCAACTGACTCAATAAAAAAATAGGTGCACCTAGAACCCAGGTATACTGTTCCCCATCTAGTACATTCAACCATGTAAAAGTACGTAAGAGCTGTGCTTATGTGCATACATTTGACCTTTTTAGACAATGTGAATATATCAGCAATATTTTTTAATCTGGTAGTTTGATTGAAATTACCGATCAATCAAGTGAAAGGAGTTACTGTGGTTGTAGATGTAAAACCATTGCCTTGGGGATCTGTAGTATCTGGGACACAGGTGTGCTTTGTTATGTGAGGGGGATTCAGGGCAATTAATGTTTTCTTTCTCCTGTTGCCTATTTAGCACACAGCAAGGCTGGCCTGTTCCAGAATCCTCATGTGATCCTTGATTGCATTACAAAATATGATCAAAAGACTCCACCTCAATGGGCATGATTGTGCTGCTTGCTAAACTCAATGGCAATTTATTTAAATATGATACTCTGCAGGAGAACTCCTTCAAAGAAAAGGCACAACAGGCAGTTTATCATTTCCATGCGAGGCGTTTCGAGTTATTGCCTCTTGAAAGCATTGGGGAAACAAGGATAATGCTGGTGAAAGAGTTAAAATGTGACATGATCATAAGACCCACTCTCTATGAACAATGCTAGTTATGTCCTAGAGTTAATAGCTTGGTGGTCCCTTCTTAACACAAATCAGCCTTCCAAACAGAGGAAAGAGATGGGTGTGGGTGGTAAGGAAATTAGGAGCATGGATTCTAGACAATAATGCATCTGAGATAATCGAGTGATGCAAGCACATTACTATTCAGTGTGTGGCAGAGTGCCGCTAATTCACTAAAAAGCTAAGTCAGGCAAATATAAATTAAAGCATGTGCAGGACTGGATTGTAAAAAATAAGAGCAATTAGCATTGCAGTATGTGCACATCTGCAATAATCCTGTTTGATGCATCTTCTATTAATTAACTTTATTGGAAGAAAAAAAAATCAGGTCAACAGAAGGAAATGCACAGCTTTTGGCCACTACAAAGCATTTCCAAACATTGACTAAGTTTGCCATGTAAATGTGTCAAATGTCCTCCTTTAAACCTAGAAAAGCAAAATGCTTCTTATTTGCAAAGCTGTGATATTTTTAAGCCTACAAAGTTTAATTTTTAGAAGTGCATTATGACAACTTCTGTTCATGTACTCTTTTTTCTCCCTGGTGATGTGCTTCCTGTGTTTATGAGGGAAATTATGTTAAAAAGCAGGTTGAACAATTTCATTTATTTACACATGAACTGCAACCCAATCAAATCTATGATTTGGAATATGTAATATGAAAAATTATAATTATGCCCCTGAATCTGGAAATACTTTATTGTATAATCTTAATTCAACAATGTGTTTTAAATATTTCCATATTCAAATATAGAAAACAAGATTTTAGATCTAAATTAATATATAAAGATTTAATCAACATAGAAAGTATTTTTAGGATGCAACAATTCTTCCCAAAGTATAAAAATAATTTAATTCCTAGTTTAGTAGGCTGTTAAATATTTCTCACTAACTATTTGCTATTTTACCAGTATTTTCTGAAATCACTAGTATAGGGAGGCAAATTATCAGTTTTCAATGAATTGAATTGTTTACTAAGAAATCAGTATTTCTTAAATATATCATTGATTATGTCTCATTCTTACAGTCAGTTTGCTTTTAGCACAGATCTCTAAAATAAAAATTGTATTTGGGGAGGTAATATTTATATCAAAAAGCAAAAATTATTTTTCTTAAGTAAAATTGGAAGTAATCTATGATTTCTAACTTATGTAAATTCATCTTTATTTTTCTGATTCCAAATGGGTTTACTTTAAATAACTGATTACCGTTGGTTTTCACCGCCTTTCTTTTTCATTTACAAAGAAGGCAGATAATATGCCTGTATATGAAGCAATATATGAATTAATTATCATTGTTTAATTCTTTTGACAAAGCTCCAACTCAACAGAAATACTTTTAAAAGTGCACTATTACCATTATATGACGATGCACTTAGATAATGCCATCAAGGGTATACCTATAAGTCAAGAACTGCCAGTCTTTCTATATTTGTGGTTTTTAAAAATTTAAAGCATTGTACTTAATCCAGTAAGATATTTTGCTGTAAATTAAGCTTAATCGTGATAGTAAATTGTATATTTAATAGTTTATTGATATTGATATTCTTGATATTGATATTCTTATTAAAAATTCAAAATATGTTTTCTGAACTAAATGATAATTAAATTGTAAAATGCAAACAAGCATTTGAGGAAACTTGCTATGCAATTTAATACAATAGAATAACAAACCAGATGAAATGTTTTCATCAATAAAAATTTGCTCTCTTGACTGATTTATGAATTTCAGTTTTAGATGATTATATGTAAGATAATGTTTGAAAAAAACTATAAAAATATGTCACTACAACATTGAACTTTTGCATTCTGTGTTGTGTACATAAAGGAGACTTTTTTCCTGAGACCTAATCTGTGTGAATAGCCTGAATCTCTGGCCTCTGAAGTGAGATCAGTAAGATAGAAGGACTTGAAAGTATTGCTTCCCCCATACATTATAAGCAAAGATTGTGCAAGTGAATATTACTTCTAAAATCTCATTGGAGAATATCATTTTTGTCAAGTTCATATGGTTGAATACATCTATACTACAGATCAGAATGTACATTGTCATTTTAGAATTTGTGACTTTTGTCTACATATTAAGGTTAGACAAGAATTGATGTTTACAAAGACTTATTTCATATTAAGGAAATGTGATTAGTGTCTGAGAATTGTACTAACCATGTGTACCCTCTACCATACCATCTTGCCAATACTTTCTTATTTTATTATTTTTAAAAATATTTATTTATTATCTTTTTTTTTTTTTTTTGGCTGTGCCAGGTCTTAGTTGCGGCATGCATGTGGGATCTAGTTCCTTGACCAGGAATCGAACCCGGGCCCCCTGCATTGGGAGTGCAGAGTCTTAACCACTGCACCACCAGGGAAGTCCTGTCAATACTTTCTTTTAAAAATTCTTACATCTATGTGCACTAGGCACTACCTGTCATTCTTCAGAGGTCCTAGAGTCCCTTGGACATAGAGCCAGATCAGAGCTTCCACATTAACTCTCAATTTCCTGGCTCTTTCAGGGCTTCGGCAGACTCATAATGTCTCTTTAACATTGGGTTTTTTTGTGGTTTAATATTTCTAAAAGCAGTAAATTATTTCCAGTGTATGTAAAAAAGACAAATTTCTCTGTGGTTAGTGACCACAAAACAAAACAAGAAACAGAAATACTTCAGAGCACGAATCCTAAGAAAAGTTTCAAGTTTTAAACTCTTACTTTGATGTCATATGTGAAAAAGGAAATTTTGATAAAGAATTGCGAACTGCTATGTTAAAGAAGCCTTGAAGCTAACATACATTCCTATGTCTATCATTTTCATTACCAATAATAAGCATGCTAATTGTTAGGTAAACACACACACTCATTGTCTCTCATAGGCATATAGCATAGCTGTGAGCTGCTGAGCATGATTCATATTGACTAGTAAAGATATCTTATGATTTAAGATAGACTCAATCTTCAATTTAAGGGATTTATAACAAATAGTTTTTTTTTAACAAGAAAGTAATACTAGTAGCAAATGAGTTTTTAAAGCAATGAGATGTTACCGATTTATCACTGCTTTTGTATTTGCTCCCAGATCTCATTATTATTTTTGTTTTTAATTATAACAATTTGAAGTTCAGAAAGAGTTTCTGGATTTTAAAATAATGCCTCCACTTCACAATTTTTAAGTGATACTTTTAGAAAATATATTTTAATTGATCTTGTAGATTTAAAGTTTGGCAACTAACGGAGAAAATTTCTTGACAAGCTAATTGACAATGGTAATTTAAAACTGTATTTATTGAAGCATCGTTAGAGATATTAGATCATAGAATGACAGAATGATAATGCTTGTGTTATAATTTACCATGCTCCCCAATTTTAGAGAACCGTATGCTCAGATAAATTCAGTTAATTGGCAAACAGCACAGCTAATAAGTGGAGGAGCTTAGACTTGCTCTTTTTTTCATTTACATTCTAAATTAACAAGTGTAACTTTTATTTGGGGTAAAATTAATAATGCAAGAGGATGTTATAACTTCAAAACAAAGATACATAAGTGAACGAAAAGAACAGCATTAGGGGTTTCATTACTCTATACAATAAAGAGGAGAGAAAAATCATGCTTAGATTACATGATAAAGCAGCAAGATTTTTTGAGCACCTTTCCTTGTTTCATATTGCTAAACCCTCACCTTCTTTCTCAAATTTGGCCTCATTCATAGAGAGAGCACTAAGCAATAGAGATTTTGTGGCAGAGAGAGATCAATAATGACAAAATGCAGTTCAGATTCTAGACTCTCAAACTCAGGCAAAGTAACATAATCAAGTTTTTTACTTTTTTCCATCATTGCTCCTGCTTTTTTCTGCATATTTCTTCTGGAGCAGATCAAAACTAAGCTGAGACCCTAGATGGTATGTACAGATAAAGAAAATGGGCATATCACTTAGAGATTTTTACCCCTGATATGGTAAAACCAATGTTATATACAGAACAGCTTTTTCCAAACTGTCTAAATTACATATTTTGGATCTGAGAATTTCTAAACCTAGAAAAATAGGAAGACACAGACCCAAAATTTATATATGTATATATATATATATATGGCCACCAGTAAGATGGACCAATGACAGCTTTAGGATATATGATATCAGAATTGTTCTAGAATCTTGCTCTGACTTTTTGTGATAATCCTTTATGAAAGATAGGTTTCACTTTAGAAACTGAAATTGAATAGTAAATAAAGAAAAGAAAAACAAAACAAATAATTTTTTGACTAATAAATTATTTTGTTTCAAATGTATAATTATTCTCAGATGAAAACTACAGTCTCGTTTATTATGAAGTCCTCTCTATTAAAATACTTACATATTCCTTCTATTAGCTCTTCTTAATGGAATAAAATACAGAAGTTACTTTACTTGCAAAAGCAGAGTTGGGATCCCTGCTCCAAACATGACAATGAGTTTTTAAACTAAAAGTAAATTATGATATGGTGTCCCAAGAGGATATTAAAACATTAACGTTAAGTAGAATATCACAGTCGGAACTGTCAAGCACTGAGTTAACAGTAAATCATATAGTGATGCCAAAGAGGAATAATCCAGACTCCAGGGCTCTTCAGACTAATAACTAGGATGCTGAAGCAAATGACTATGTTTGGAGACAATGAGGCAAAACAAAATTCCAGGAAAGAAAAAAGATAGTCATAAATAAGATATAAATGAAAAATGCTTTTAAGTTTTAAAATGTGCACATGGCTTAAAGAATATATATATATATACATTCATATATATTTATACATAATACATAAAACATCATACCTATGCTTCCTGGCTGAGATCAACACACGCTCTCTTATTTAAAAGGAATGGAACTTAAATATCACACTTCCACTTTCTATGTGCCAGGGATATTCCTTTTTTTTTTTTTGACTCACTAATTTGACTAGAAGTTGTGTGATTTTTCTGGAGAAGTAAGACCCACACACTTCTTTATGTTCAACATTTCCAAAGTTGCTACTCTACTCTCCTCCCTTGCATTGGAATCTTGTCTAATATGCACAAGGGTGCCATTTCTTAGAGGTGTTCATTCTGAAAGGAGAAGAAGCAGATAGGTGGGACGTCAAAGAAAGACAGCCATGCTAATGGTCTGGTAGATGTTATGACTGTTTCCAGCAGTAACAAAGACTCCACTGTGTGCCCTCAGGTAGGTCACTTAACCTGCGGTGTCACAACTGCTCCACCTGCAAATTAGATAATCACCTTTGCCACCCATCTTCCTCTCAGGGTTGTTTTGAGAATGTCATAACTGGTCATTTGTTTGATCTATTTAAGAAACACTCAATGCCCTTGGACCTCTGAATGTGCATACCCAAGTGCAAGCTCAGTTATGAAACTACATCCAACAGGAATGTTTCCTTACTGAAAGAGACAAAGGGCAGCCAATTGAAGAATGCCAGACCCAAATGACATCTTGAAGGCCTTTGAGATTCTCAGATGAAAGGCTTTATATAAAAATAAAGTATTGTTATTACCTAGGCAAAGAAAAATGCATGCGTTTTTCTGTCAGTGTTCAAAAGCCAAAATATAGTGGTGCCCTTTGCTCCCCTTTGATATTTCCTTCGCATTTAGTTTGATGACAATATAGATAAATCCTCTATTTGGTGCCATTGGACCTGGGTTACATTTCAGTATGTGGAAAATGACGAAATGAAAGAGAGAAGCCTTTGAAAGAAAGTGAAAATAAATGTAATAGCCAAAAGCCAAATAATAGTCAAAGTATATTTAAAGTCTATTAAAGAGCAGCAGTCAGGGTATCAAATGCACACTCTCTCATCCTCTGTGGTCAGCCTACTATGTGGACCACCTGCCTTAAATTACACAAATTCACCGCATCGCTGGAGTGAAGGGGGGAAGGCAGGAGAAAAATGGGGGTGGAGAAGCAGCTTTCTCCATTCATACTAATCATACCAAATTTTAAATATTTTTCAAATGCCTCTTTTCAATTCACAATCAATTATACTTCAATCTCTAAACTGCCACTCTTGGGTTTGGAATATGTGTTCATACATGCAATAAGTAAGTAACTTGGAGTTTCAGTTTTTCAGTAGATACTGATTGACATGTATTGTTTAGTTATCAGTGATTATGCTGTTTTAGGAGGTGACAGGGCAATTGTAGAGCTGTTTATGGCACAGGAATATAGGAAAATGGAACCCCAATTGGCTGGAGTAGGAGATGATACCCTTTTGGGTAGACTGCCCCAGTTTGGTTAAGAAGCACATGTGGAGAGTCTGAGTTTGGACCTTTCATAGAAATCAAGTGGAATCAATTTCAGGGACATGAAAATGCACTGATAATGAGCTAGCCAGATTCCTTATTAAATTTGACAATGATTGCTTTTGGGGTGCCAAGACTGCTACATATAGTTGTGAGGGATGTTCATTGAACAAAGGCACTTGTCCATGGGGAAATGGGGCCTGAAATCAGCCCTACTCTGACTGCTTTTACAGGCAAGCCATACGCCGCAGGGGAAAAAAATAAAAGCTCCCCTTTGCTTATTCACACAAAGAAATCACATAGGACAATGGCAGCTATGTGGTCCAAACAGAAAGACACTCTAAAACACTTGAGTTGAAATAAATGTCTGAATATCAGTGTTTTAATAAATGTCTTATTTTGTGCTTACTTGGGTTTTCATTCTAAACATAAACCTGAGAGACAAGTGTATGAATTCCTCCGCTGTAAGAGTATGGGACTGTCATATTGTCATTTTTTTGGTTCTTTTACATGTGGATTCTGCTTCTCTCCCTCAGTTTCCCTATTAGTATAACAGTGATGTTAGTTCAAATCAACAAAAATGCCATCTGACAGGTGTTAAGCAAGGTGCTGGGATTATAATAGTGAGCTGGATAGGCACCTGCCTACAAAAAGTATAAAGTCTAATAAGCAACTATTAATCTATAGGATTTTGCTACAGGTTGATGAATGTGCATTGAAAAGAAATAAAAATAGCAAAGGCAAAAAAAAAAAGTGTTCTTGGACTCACTCTACTCTCTTTGTCAAGTTTCCAATTTTAGAATGCTAGGTGGAGAGGGACCATGTTTGCCTCTCCACTCCACACTTAGGAGAAGTCCTAATTTTCTGCACTGCTTCAGAATAGCAAACAAAACTGGGGGCGAAGTAACTACTGTAAGGGCCTCTGTGCACACGCAGCAAATAGCCACAGGTGAGACCAGCCTTCTGTGATTAGAGGCGCCTTTGTTTGTTTATGATAGGCATGACACAGTCACTTCCACATAGGCCTCAGACGTTAGAGAGAACTTCAAGAAATGTTTGTTGACTGAATAATCATGCATCTGTTTAACGCAGTATCATAGTGGCCACCCACACAGCCTGTCGCTTGGGGAAAAGTGCTTGGGAAAGAGTGAACATTTCGAAGTTGCTTCTGCAGATCTACCGATGTTTAACTCTAGCTGTAAAATCCAACAACTGGGCAGATATGTTCTAGGAGTAAGTGAGAGTCACTTGTGGTCATATATTCGAATAAGTTCACACACTCTTTACCTAGGTTGTTATTTTTCTGAATTGTGCTACCTATAATCTGATTTCAAGTTGTTCTTTGCATCAGTAACTCAGGAAAACAAAACCCACTAGGAAAGCATGTCAGACATGAGAATAGCATTGCAGATCACAAATTCAAAAGGCCTCTGGGAACATTTGTACAGAGTAGGAAAACCCACTTATGATCACTTTCCTTTGGTTTTGCCTCATTCCATAATCACTCCATGGGGCAAACTGTACTCCTGGTTTTTCTACCCAACAAACAGTTTCTGCACATGCTAGTTAAATTATCTTTCTTTTTCCAACAGTCTTGAATTCATAAGAGTATTCTTAGTGGTAATTATCCTTATAAAAGGCAAAAATAATGGTCTTGGGGCATTTTTCCACAAACAAGGCTTTATATCAGTAATTGTAAAAATCAAAATAAAATAAAAAGTACTCTGAAAGGTACACATATTCATAATATTACTATTGGAATTTTTAGTATAAATAAAGACATACTTATTTTCATTCTTAGGAAAGGAAAAGATAAAACAGCTAAATAGGATCCTGGCCTTTACAATTTACCAGGTGTTATGTCTATGCCGAGTAGTGTCCAGCCTCATTTATCAGTCGTGGTCTTGTCTACTTTGTTTATGCAAGACTTTGTAGTAAAAGAGAAAGATAGTGAGCCTTGGAGGATAGTTGCTCAGCTGGAAGTAATGGGTAGTTCTAGTACACAGGCCAATTCTGGAGTTTACTAACCTGCTTAAAATCTTAAAATCACACCCCCAAGTAGAGGAAAAAAGCACTGGACTAGGCCCAATTAGTCTTGGACAAATATCCTAAACACTCTGGACTTCAGAGCCCTTTACCATAAATTAAATGGTTGAATTAAATGAATCTAAACCTTGAGAGAAATGGAGACTTCATAGCCATGGTAGAGAGCCCACTGGTAACCAATCAAGGAAGATATGCAAATCACCATCAGACTAAAATTGACCCTGGGAACCTGTTGTCTAGGGAAGCAGATAACCAGGTACCCAAAGCAACTCTTGAAGGCACTGTGAAATGAACCACAGGGAAAACTGGAAATAATGACAATGAAGTCAAAACGACTGCCAATATCAGGATTTATCGAAGGATTGGTCCAAAAGCAGTAGCCAACCAGCAGATTAACCTGCAATTCAGCAGTTAAAGTTTGCTGTCATTTCTTAGTACTCAAAAGTCCTATGTAAGCTATAAGCGGGAAAGAAGCTGCAGCTCATAAGTGGAAAAAGAGATTATTCCAAGTCTCACATGGGTCTTGCTCATCACAGCCAACTACAGAACCAACCTATGTCACCATAGAGCTGACACCACCTATGTCATCTTCCAGTGTAAAGGGCCATCTCTCAACACGGCAGAATTATAGGTTGAAAGAATATTTGGATGAAACATTTCAGAAGGCAATTTGTGTTAGCTATTAAAAATTTAAAATGGCCACACCAGTGTACACCTTCCCTCCTCCCCCCAATGAAATAACATTTGCTATGGTAGACATGACAGTCTTCTACAGAAAATAAATGCCAAACACATAGGAGTTCAACACTAATTTCTCCTTACACAGAATGCACATGACCCCTTTGACCACCAACCTGTCTTTCATGCTAGTTTTAGAAACCTGGTCAGAAAAAATAAAAATTTCTGTGGCTTGTGAAACTTTTTTGGGGGGGGTGGTATAAGGTCTTGACCAGCAAATATGAAAATATATTGTTTGGTTTCCTCTCAATATCAATACTTAGTATCGCATTTTGGGTCTTGTAAGTGCTCCCATATGTTTCAGAAATAATTAAATTTTTATTGACATTTTGGCCTGCCTCCTAAAGATGAATATCCTTCAGCTGTTAAACATTTGATAAGATTGAAGTTGGGAAAGTTTTTTATTTAATAATTTTATGCTCTTGAATATATACATACAGAAAAGACAAGAGGTGACCTGCGTCTTTTGATGTGGTGATGGGAACTCAAGGAAAAAGCAGTGACTTTCAAAAACTCTCAAGCTGCCCTTTGAGAGAGAGGAGGGGATAATCAGTACACCTTCTGTCATATGATTAAGCTTATCAAATCAGGATCGGTTCTACATAAGCCAATAAACTGATCTGGTTCCTTGTTTGGTGACGGTAATGAAGAACGAAGAAAGCTTATGCATTGGGAAATAAGGTTTTTAAAAAGGCTCTCAAGTTAACCCATTCTCTTTCACCCAGGAAATCAGCCTTCTTTTCCATTGGGAAAACAAACCTCTGACCTTCAAGTTACTAACGTCGAAGGGACATGGGAGGAAGGGGGGTAAAGGTTCATCAAAAAAAATACTGAAATGGTCAGACACTGTTCCCCAAATATACAGATTCCCAGCCTTGTGGGATTCCAAGCAAATAACCAGACTATCACTCAGGCCCAAACCTTCCTCTGTAAGCAGACATTTGCTAGCGGTGCCCTGGCCTCGACCCTCCTCACCGCTGGTCTTCAAGCCTCCGCGGCTAATTCCTTCCGTAATTTGCCTTCACCTTGGGAAAGAAGAAAGAAAACAGTTGCTCCTCCGCAATCCCCAATCTGTTACACTTCGAAAGGAGAAGAAATGGCTGGAAAACCTCTCTCGTTTCCTCTGGGAAAAGCGTCCGCTGGAGGCTACTGTGGGTGGGGCCCACCTTTAGCTTCAGGTTGACAAATGTCTTTAGCGCGTTCTCAGTTCTGTCGGCCTTAGGGGTCCCCTAAAATCGCGCTAGCGTCCGCCCTGTCTGACCTGCCCCCCTGCAGCGGCGCACATTTCAGCTTTTCAGCTTCCCGGTGGAGCTCACAGTAATTGAGTCGGGAGGGTTATTTTTCCTGGCCTCGCTTCGCCGTCCAGAGACGGCAGGGAGCTTTCGAGAAGACATCGCCTCCTACCTCCTGACGCCCCGGCAGCTTCTGAGCGCCGCCCGGGCCTCCGCCCCGCGGGAACCAGAACAGCGATTCTCGCGGCCGCGGCCAGAGGCTGAGGCCGGAGGGTGAAACCACCAGGGGTCCCAACGGAGGGCTTATTCCCGCTCCGCTTCACACTTGGGGTCAAATCGTATTAACACCAAACCACCAACGGGGCGGGAGCAGGTGGTTAATTGCATAAAATAGTTAACTGCAAGAAACTAACTTTACAGGCGGGTGACTTGGTTTCCCTCCGTAGCTTTGTCATCATAAAAAGAAGGGCCCTCCCTCCTCCTTAGTTGGAAGGCGTGGAAAGGTTATCAGCTGCTCCAGAAGAAGGCTGGTGGTGCACACTGTCAGTTTAGCGTGGCCGGCAGGAGGGCGCGGTAGGCGCGCGGGCTCCCGGTCCGCGCGGCTCTTGAAGGCAGGTTTCCCTCACCCCTGCCTGGAAGGTAAGAGCTCTGGCATCTGGAAGTGTCAGAAAGGAGCCTTTCGCCATAAATCATCCTGAAAAGCATTCAAATCAGACAAGCGTCTAGAGACCCCTTAGACACTCCACCCCCAAAATCCTAGATCAAAGTGAAATTCCTGGAACCATAAACACCTATTATAAGCAAAATCCTCCTTATCTGGAGGATGCTAAAACCAAGGAAACAAAAAGGGGTAAGGGACATTGCCGCTGTGAATCCCCCGCACGAAATTCACAAACCTATCTTTTCTTAACATTGTCAACTGCTTTCTTGGAGACAGCCAACCACAGCGCTTCTAAACTCGCCCAATACGCGTTTCTGGAGTATTCGGAACAGCTGGCAGGAGCGTTCTGCACGCGGGACTGGACATTCACTTTTGCTTGTTTTTTCAACCAGCAGGAGCAGGTGCGGGAGAGTCCGGGGTTTGGGACGTGGGAGGCGGAGAAAAAAAATCCGCTTGGTGCTAGTTTAGAGGACAGCAACCACTCGCTACATACAACTCTAGCGCTGCAAACCTAGTTGTTCGAAACGTAGCAAAACTCCGAACAGAAAACACCCGCCCAGGCAATTTCTGCTCTCGCTGAATTCCCTGGGCTGCGTTACATTTGCACCTAACACTTTGCAAATTTCCGAGATCTCATAAGAGGGATCATCAGAGGGACGAGAACACTAAGAGGGGACCTGGAAGGGAGATGTCTTCGATTCGGAGAGAGCAATTTTCTCGCCTCGGAACTGAAAAGACCCCAGCTTTTTCCCACGAATTCCTTGGTCAATCCAAAATCTACCGATTGTACTGAAATCTCAAGTCTGGATGGAGCACGGATGGCCGGGCCCGGCGTCTACGGCGGAAGCTAGGGGGTGGGGTGGGGTGGGGATGGGGGTGGGGAGGACCGGGCAGAAGAGACCTCCCCCCACATACATTCCCTGGTGGGAGACGCGCTGGGCGCGCGGATTCCGCGAGAGGGGGCGTCATGAACCCCGCGGGCTGCGAGCGGACACCGGGGTTGAGATTATTCGACACGTGTCTTTCACTCCTCACAATCCATTTCTTACGCGTGATTTACGAACGAAACGCTTTGATCAGGCTCGGTTTTATCTGTCCACTACTTACGGTAGACGCGGCTGCTAAAATGCCTCGTCCCAGCTGCCTAAAATTTGCCCCCCCCTTCCCAAATGCTGTTTCTTTTTCCCTGACGATTCCTCACCCCCTGCCTCTTCGCTCCCCTCCCCTACCCCCAGCCCCATTTGCTCTATTAGTTGCAGCCCCTCCGGGTGTTTTAAATCAACAAAAAAGCTCCGGGCAGGGTCAGCTGGGAGCCAAGGCAGGCAGATTTGGGGCACGCCATCCCCTTGGTGCCACAAATGTTGGGGTCCTAGCTAAGGCTTCCAGCCAGGGACCAGGAGAACTTGCTCCCAAAGTGCGGCGGCCCGCTTTCGAAGGGAGAAGGCGAAGCCCTCGTAGTTAATTCCCCGGGGGCCTGGCTTTGCTAAGAGAAGGGACCAGAGTCGGGATGCAGAGGGCAGCAGTCCACGGTTATCTGCGGGGGCCGGTACTCACCAGAGCAACAACTTTGGCTTAATTGGGGAGGAAAGGAGGCAGCGGGAGAAGGGGGAGAGGGTATCACGTTACAGAGCCTCCTGCTTCCTAATAGGTAAAGGAAAAGCGGAGTCTCAGAAGCGGTTATTAGTAGATTTGTGTGTGTATGTGTGTGTGTGTGCGCGCGTGGTAGTAGTATTTCATTAAAACCATATTCTGGAACAAAGAGTTGTTCTTTCATGTTTCTTTGTTTTTACTCTGACAGGAGTTCTAAAAACAGGATTTTCCAAATCAAAGGATCCCTGGAGTCTTCTGCCCCCTCCCAGCCCCCCTTTCCTTCACCAAACTGCTCTTGGTATCATTATCCCGGTAAGGATCCTTATACTCTTGATTTAGCCGGAGGACATTTAATAGCTGACTGGATTAAATATTGCAGACTCCAGCCTGGGCCATTTGAAAATCCGGGTCGCGGACTTGCCTTCAGAGAAGGAAAACTGATCTGTGAGATGTGTTTTAAGTTTCACTCAGTCGGGGCCTGGAGGAAAGGAAGAGGAAGAAGGATTCTCTGCTCCAAGTCTCTTTTATACGTTACAAAGTTAGAAGTTGTAAAAGGTGTGTGTTGATGGGGTGGGTAGCAAGAGGACTCAGGGAGGAATGAGGCCAGAGGCAACCTTAGCAAGAGGCTAACTGAAATTTCCTTCTTCCATGATATGAAAAAGGGCTTTAAGAACATTGTAAAGAATGCTGCTCTGGAAGGTAGTGTTCTGCCCCAGGAATGCAACACAGATTTAAGGGTTCATCAGCAGACCTCTCTGAAGGATTCATTGTCATTGCTAAGCTTGCAGGACTGAGAAGGTCTGTGTTTGCTGCATATTGGCTTTCAACAATAGTAACAATTCTTTGATTGGTGTAAAGTTTCAGGAACAAAAGAGGAAAAGAAATGTGGACTGTTTTGTCCAGTACTATGTTTAGAAGTAGAGTTCTGGAAGCCTCAGAGGAAAGCTTTACATAGCAGAGTCAGCAAGTTGGGGTCCAACCCAACATTCATCTAGGCTGGGCAAATTCCAGAGGGTCAGGATCTGAGATCTTTGTCCAAGGCACTTTGGGGGCTATCACCAGATACGTTATGCACCCAAAGGTGGTAAGTCAAGGTTAAGTTCCTCCAGGGATGGATAGATGGGTATTTAGATTAAATGCTATAGAGAGAAAAGATATGTCTGTTTATCTGGTCTTGTGCGTTTTAAAAACTGTCAACCCTTAAAGCTAATGTGATCACTTTGAATCTATTTCAATTCTGACCACACCTTTGGAAATCCAAAAAGGAATAAGATAAATTCTGACAGTAAATTTAGATTTAATATTGTGGAAAAAATACTCCAACTTTTAAATTTTGTTTAAAGAAGAAAGCTGAATTGGTGGCTATATAATAACTGTAAGCCAGGTGCAATGTCAATTTAACAAAGACTTAGGAATAGTGCTGCATTTAAATGAAGAGCAACAGCACAGTTCATTTAATGTACAACCTTAAAGTTATTGTCGACAAATATTTAAAACCTTAACGTGGGCAGAGGCCCAAGCCTGTGCCACATGGTAATATTCATAATAACATCTATGAACATCTCTCTTAAATACAGAGAAAGGAATTAGACTGTTCCACAACTGGGCAACTGCTAATTCATTTTAATTTTGTTTATAAGCTGAACTTCCTTCTTGCATGTAGGGTAAAAAAAAAAAAATCCCTATCTGTACAAGTCATTAAAAAAAAAATCCTTTCAACCAAACCAATAATTTAACTTGGTGAAATCCCTACCCTGCCGGCAGCAAGGATCCCCAGAGCTCTGGATCCCGCCCCAGGAGGGAGGGATCACCCGCTCATCTTTCAGCCCATCCAAGCATCTTGGAGGTTTAGGGTCTGTCAGGCCTGGCATTCCTTCGCTCTTCTTATCACTCTCTACCCCTTCAAAAAGGCAATTGATTAGTTTCAGCTTTTCCAAACCGAGATCCGATATGTTTCTCAGGATCAAACGTCTTTGAGAAGCCAAGAGAGTAACGTGGGGGATGGGGAACGTGAAGAAAGAAAACACGAGCAGGAAAGAAATTTGCCCTCCATCCAAACCATCCACACCTAAGACACCTAGAGGATGGGGGGCGGGGGGGGGGATGGGGGAAGTGCCGCCCAGAAGATTGGATCGTGACTTCTGGAAGACTCACTTAGGATGTGTCTTCCCTTTCCGGAAGCAAATATTTAAAGGAGAAAATAGATATCTAGAGAAGGAGGTTGATGATTTATGCCTGGATTTTCCCTCCAAGCATTTGCCTCCCTTGTATTTACAGGCGTGTCCCCATTTGCAAGTTGTACATCTGTTCTCTTCACGTGACATTTCATAAAAGCCCTAACATCTGGGCAAGATAAACTTCCTTCAGGTACCTGCTTAACTTTTCACTTGTCGCACTCACGTCACCCCAGGCGCGTCCCTTCCCCCCCTCCCCGCCTGCCTCACTGGTGAGGTCTGTGGCACGCTTTGTTCCAGCCCCTTTCGCTGGGACCCCCATCCCCAGGTGGTCCCACACCGCCCGCTTCCCAGCGCCAACCTTTGCCAGGGCCAGTCTCTTCCGCAGACCCCCGATCCTTGCGTCTCCCGCCTCTGGTTCCACTGTGCAGGTGAGAGAGGGTACCATCTTGAACCCAAGGAGAAAACTCCTATTTCCTTCGATTCTGGCTTTAGACCAAAAACAAACAAAACAAAACAAACAAACAAAGAAACCTGCCTAATAAGCAGCAGGCAAACTCGCGCTTAGATTCGACCGTCTCATACACATCCATATATACCTCAGTGGAATGAGTAATAGGGAACAGCTGATTTTGATGATTGTCTTTTCGCTCTCTCTGGTAGATGTTTAAACTGCATGTTTTTTACAGAAACTTAATTTCACTTGCTCGCAAACTCCCCTCCCCCAAGAAGGCTGCCTTCTAGGATGAATGTTTTTAGAATTGCTTTTTCTTTTCCTACTCTGGAATTTTGTTCCTCTGGCTTCAGCCTAAATCGCACGCATAAGTACGAAGACACATCCACAAACTTGAGAGGGGGAAAAAAAATAGAAGGAAAAGAAAATAGTCCACGTAAACAAGAAAGACGGCAGGCAGTTGGAGGCCCTCGCTGCAGCAAACCCCAAACGATCTCATTGCAGGGCGCCCACGAAATCCCGGCTATAATTGAGTGTTTTCTTTGAGGTTTTCTGACCATGTGCTTTTTACCATGGTTACTGTGACTCTGATACGAGAAGCTGGATATTCATTATGATCCCGTCCCATCCCTTCCCCAAGGCTTATCTCCGTGGCCCTTATAAAAGAGAATATAAAAGGCGGAATTTTGTGCCAGTGATTTTAACCTGCCCCAGCTTCCAGTGACCTGCCACATGCTCCTTCTTACTTTATGGACATCTGGGAATTCCATACATGCCTTAAACTCCAATTACACACCTTCTTCAAAGGACACGTGCTTTGATTTGCTAAGAATATTAAGTGGGCTCACCTCCTGGGGCCTTGGGACAAAAGCGAATGGAAAAATGTATCCCATGCCCTGTTTACTAGGTCTATCTTTTGCTGTTCAGTAAGGATCATTCATAATCCTGTTTGCATTTTCGAGGTGCCTGGCAAATAGTGGGGTGATCCGCTTTCAGATATTATGAGGAAACCTATTTCTCCTTCCACTTTGCCGGTACCCTTTCCTTCCACAGTCGCCGGTGCTGGGGGTGGGACACGCTTTACGACACACCGGTAGAAAATTCTGGAAAAGTGGCCCGCGTGGATCCCTCTCCCGACCCCTGTTTGTCGCTAATGCGGTCCTGTCTTTGGAAATATGAGGTTGGGCCTTTGCCTGACTCTCTTGCTGCCGCTGCCCTTGCTACTGCTGACAGTTGGAGCTGCCTCCTCCGCGCAGCGGCCTGACGCTGGGCCCGGGGCTGGGGCCGTCCGTGCTGTCCCAGGAGGCCACGGACACGGTCACTCTCCCCACCGTGCGGCCGCCCGCCACCCACGCAGGGGAGTCCGGGCCCGCGCCCCCTCCCGCGCTCGCCGCAGGTGAGACTCCCGCTCCCCACGGAGTTCTGTTTGGGTTTCCGTGGCGTTTGTTCCCCGCAGGTTGGTTTGTTTTTCTTCAAATTACAGATGCAGGGAAAACCGCCTGACATCATGAGAGCGGGACAAACGCTCACTTTGAAGGATTCCTGGGCAGGACTTCAAGTGAAATCATATGCCTGAGGAGAACTTGATACCGGTCTAGAGAAAATAACCAGCTCTGAGTCTGCCAAACCGTGGAATGTGCAAAATGCTCTACTTTTTTGCAAGAGGCCAAATGTCCCTTAAAAAGCTCCATTATGAATATGAGCCTGAGGACCGAAGGAGCAAGAAGCTTGTGTCGGTTGCTGAGTGTGGGGGAGAAGTACACACGTTGTGTGAGTTTCTGCTCTTTGACGTTATTTTATTAATATGTTCCACTTTGGGGAGGGTACCTGCAACTGTGCATGAATTATCATCTGTGCATGTGCTTGTTAGCAAGTGTGTGCACAAAGAGGGGAAATGTGTGTAATGGGAACAAAAATTTACTGCTTTCTTATGACTGAAGGCTGTCAATCCAACGAAATTAAAAGCAAGATTAAAAAATTGCGTGCACAGTAAAGGAAACATTCAATTGTTTAGAATTCACCCAAGACAATTTAATACAATACTTTCCCTTCAGTGAATACACTCTGGCTAAAGGGTAAAGATTCCTGGGTCCAGAAATCGTATTAAATTCTCACTTCTGAAACAGAGTAATTCATCCTAAATGTCCTTTAAATAAGAATAGGTAGTAAAGATAAAATGAAATAAAATGAAAATAGGAAATATTGATAGAAACACAGGCGCTTCATTTCTATTCTAAAAAAGAATTGGCACTGTGGTGTGTATGGGGTGGGGAAGGTTGGGAATACAGATATAGTCTGGCAAGCTGAAAATTGTATTCTAATAGTTAATATTTTCCACCATGAATCCTTCTCATTCAAAGTAAAACTATTCACCACCTTTCTTTCATTCATTTATTTATCTGAAAATCTCGGGGAAAATATTACCTTTAGTATTTAGTATTATGCAACATAAATGTGGCATTTGATTTTCTTCCAAGTCTTTTCTCTTATATGAAAAGTGGAGAGAACAACACACACACACACACAAACACACACAAAGAAAAAAAAAGGCAACACACACAAAGAAAAAAAAAGGCAAAAGGAAGGCTACCTTTTTTGAAACTTCTAGTGTCTACATCATCAGAGGTTAAGATAGCAATTACCTTCTCAGCAACGATGGTCAGCTCCATTCTGATGTACATCAAGAAATCTGAAATATCAAATAGTCAGGCCAAGCTAGTAACAAGATTCCTCCATGAACAATTTAGAAAATGGAGGTGGTTCAATGACACACACAAAAGAGAGAATTACCATCTTGATGATCTCCCTCATCCTTCTAGGGCACCCTCTTTACACTTCTGCTCTACACACACACACACACACACACACTCCACAAATAATGTTTCCGTCTTGTTATTTTGTAAAGGACTATCAAAATCTAAAAAATTATTTCCCTAAGCTTTCACTAATCTTTTAATATAAGTAAATTCTACAGGCTCCTTATTGTAAAACATGGTCTAAAATACTCACAATAATAAATTTACAATATTGTTATGTCAGCATTCTATGATGTGTGGAGAGGGGGAAAAAGACCTTCAGGCAATATAATAACCTCAACCTGGGCTGAGCAAACACTATCTGTTTGGATTCATACACTTATTTGCCACAGTCATTATTTGAATTAGGCAGCAAAATTATTTGCCAGTTTGAAAGCATCCCTAATTATACTTGAAGGCAATAAACTGGATTCAAAACTTAAGAACTTAGGGATACAAAGTCACTATTTTTAATGTTATTCATTATAAAACCCAGTATTTTTTTTGGCCCAGAAATGACCAGAATGAAATTAAAAATCAAGCAACATTTGTCCCTGTTATTCCTTTACTTAACTAATAAATCAGATTTTGTATACATGTAAGTAACGAGGGAAAAATTCTGTGTAATTTTGGATAAAATATATTTGCTAATGAACTGACTAGAAAATGATAGCTATAGCATTTAAAATTGTAACTGTTCCAATAGTTACCGAAGATACTGAAAGTTCAGGTTCTTTACTGTGTTCTACTCCATAGCTGTATGTATTTTACTTTTAAAGAAGAAGCATGCTTCCCAAATGGACAACATCAACATGGGAAAATATTCTTAACTTTGGCTTGTCTTCTTAGCAAACTTGACATTAAATGTCATTCTCATTCATGAAAGAAGAGTTAAGCGAATTACTTTGTAAATGGAATTCTCTGTCATGCCAAATTAAACTTTATTTTCTATACATTTGTGTTCATTTATACGTGTGTATAGACAGGTAATTTTGATAACACTTTATGCATCCCTTCACTGTAATAAACCTATTATTTAAAAATCCTCATAAAGAGTAGAAATCATGACAAAAACAAAGAGAAAATAGTGCTGAGTTCGTAGTGCTTATTTGCATTTAACTGTTTTACAGCTGCCTTCTCAAAATATAAGCAAGAGAGGTGAATAACTCTTAAGTTTTTGCTGTCTGGGGACCTGATAAGAGATGAAGGGGAGATGCTAAGTCCACTGAACACCAACAGGAATAACGATAAAGCTGTCTTTCTAAATAACATGCCTGTACCTGTCAGTAACTAGTTTTGAGTTTTTCACTGCTTTGTTTATATTAGTGCTCCCTCACCCTCCTGGGTGTCTCCAGAGTTAAACAAGCAGGTTTTTACTTCCAACTTAATCCTTTAAAAATATAGACCAAACTTTAAGGTTCTGACAATTTTCAACCATATTTATTTATTGCAGAAAAATAATATACAAAGATATTTACAAAACAATCATAAAAATATGAATGCATTTAGACACCGGATCTATTTGCATTTTACCATGGGTCATCAATAAATAAATAGAATGTTGTTTTTGTATTTTAAGTTTTTTTTTTCCCTCAGAGGAAGAATGAAAAAAGGAATTAACTGACTGTGATTTTGCAAGTCAGTTTGATCCCAGTATTTTTATTTCTAAAGGTGTTCTTAAAATTCCTCTGATTGTTACCATTTTAAAATGGAGAAAGTCCATAATGATGCCTTTCCTTTCAGTGGCTGATTGGCACGACCTCTTGAGAATGCATGCATGAAAAAATAAAAATAAAAACATTCTTCGTCAAAAAAAAAAAAAAAAAGGAACACAAACAAACTGTTCAGACTTCTATCAGAATGTAGAGGTGTGAGGATGGTGCCGCTGCCCGTCCGGGAATCACTGTCCACGGGCCTGTCTCGCTTTCTCTTTTAAAAGTGCGCCCCACGCCCTGTTTCTTTGAATTTGGATTCTGCTCTTCTAATTTCCAAGAAAACCTTTGGCATATATATTTATTTTTAATTATCCAGCTCCAGAGTCTCTAGACTGTCCATTTTCTCCTTCTCTGGAAGCAATGACATCTGCAAAAACCCAGAGGGGGGAAAGTTGGTTATTGTTTAGGTCTCTGTGGCTGTTTTCTAAGACTAGTGAGCACTGTTCTTATCACCACCACGGAGAAATTACGCTGAACAACCTGGAAGGATTTCAGCCCAAGGGCAAGAGGAAGTGGGTGGGCGGAATGGAGGAGGAGGTGGAATTTGGAAACATTTGTTTTAAGGAGAACGAAAACTTAAAGCCAAAAGAAAGGGAGGCGCTGGCAAGACTGTCCTTATCCATGACCCTCGACTCTTTCTCCGTCTTCCCTTCTATCTGTCACGCGCACTCACGCACACGCACACCCCTCACAAGGGCGCATCCCTCTCTCCCTAGCGGGGACTAAGCTGCCTTCCAGGGACGCTCGGGAGATGAGGTGGCGGTGCCAGGTGGGGTGGGAAGGTTGAGAGGGAAGTAGAAGACGGGGAGGAAAGCGAGGCGGACAGGGAGCCGCGGCCCGGCCGTCAGTCGGTCTGCCACCTGAGCGGCGAAGGGGCGCAGAGGCGCCGGGTCCTTACCTAGGTCTCCGGCCCTGCCGAGGGGGTGGGGAGCTCCGCCTGCTAGTGGGACGCGGACATGGACCAGGCCCCCTCCATCCTCCAGACCGAGAAGGCGTAACTGAGCCGCTCGTGGGCCACATAGCTGCAGCTTGCCATCTTGGAGTCCAGCTCGTCGCTCTGTAGGACCTGGTAGAGGAAGTCGATATACCTGGCCGCCAACTTGAGGGTCTGGATCTTGCTCAGCTTGTCCGAAGGCAGCGTGGGGATGATCTTCCGCAGCGCGGCGAACGCCTCGTTCAGCGACTGCGTGCGCTGGCGCTCCCGCACGTTAGCCATGACCCGCTGCGTCTGCAGCTCCTCGTAGGATTGCGGACTCCCCCCGCCGCTGCTGCTGCCGCCGCCGCCGCCGCCGCCACCGGCGCCGCCGCCGCCGCCGCAGCCCGCAGACTTCTTGCCGCGCTTGCCTTGGGCTGGGCTGCCGGGCTCCTCGCCGCCTCCGACGCCCCCGCCCGCGGCCCCACCGGGCCCCGCGCCGCCCCCAGCGCTGCGCCGGCTGCTGCGCCGCTTGCGCCCCCCGCGCTTGCCGCTCGGCGGCTGCTGCCGGTCCGGCTCCTCCTCGCTGTTGCTCAGGCTGTCGTCGGCCGGCGAGACTGGCGAGCTGGACACGTCCTGCATCATCTCTCGGGCGGCAACGCGCGGCCTCGCAGGCCCGGGGCAGAAAAGCGGCCCGGGGAAGAGGAGGAGAGCCTGGCGCCTCAGCCCGCCAGCTTCCCTCGCGCACGGCGCCGGCCCGGGCGGTGCGGACCGCGGAGGAGGGAGCGGGAGGAAGGACAGGGAGGATCTCCGCGGGGAGGGCGCGCGGGGGAGGCGGGGAGGGAGGCGGGAGGGGGAGGGGACGGTGTGGATGGCCCCGAGGTCCAAAAAGAAAGCGCCCAACGGCCGCACGCACACCCGGCTCTGCCTCCTGGAAACGCTGCCGGTGCCGGCGAGCCCGCGAGGTGTCTGGGAGTTGGACGAAAGCTGCCGACTTGGAGGCTCTTATACCTCCGTGCAGGCGGAAAGTTTGGGGGCAGCAGTGTCATTGGCCTGACGTGGGGAGGAGGGACTTTTCGAAGTTTTATAGGAAAGTTTCCGTTTTCCAGCCCCCCTTCTCCTTCCCCACCCCCGTTCCTCGGGGTCTAACAATTCGTCCTCCCAAACCATTCAAAAACGACCTGGCCCAGGCGGCCGGCCCCTCTGCCCGCCTCCTTGCTGCCCTCCCCCTTCCCTCCCCGCCACCCTCTTCCCGCGGGCGCGGGGCAATTTCCTTCCGCGCCGGAGCAAGCGGGCCGCGCCCCCGCACCCGAGCGCAGCCCGGGGAAGCGGCCGGAGGGTACCATTCCCGCCGCCTTGTCGGCCCCTCCCGGAGTGGCTGTGACAGCAGCGGCGGCAACAGCTTCTACGCAGTGGGTGAAGTCTCATCTCGCCTCAGTACCCTCTAGGTCCGTGGCGCGATTTAGGACTGCTGGGGCGGGGGTGACTGGCAAGAATACCGGCAACGGCGGAGCCCACCCGATGGTCAGCCAGACGGGCCCCTCGAGTCCCAAGGGCCAAACCACCGTGGCTGGTCCTGAGGTCGTGGGCGTTTCTGAAGACGTGGCCGCGCAGGGGACTGCAGAACTGCGCCCCGGCCTATTCTCTCACCCTTCCTCGAGAAGCATCTGGGCCTTTCTGTTCCCTCCACAGTGTCTCGATCTGACGTTTCCCAACACCCAAAGGACTACACCTCCGAAGGTGCTAGAAAGAGGCAGACGTTCATTCTCCCGCGGAAGGCAGTCCTGTCCTTGGAGAAGGCAGCAGGGCCGGAGTGGGGCAACGCGGGGTCTTCGCCGCGGCCCTGATTGCCTGTGCTGCTAGCCCAAGGTGGAGTTCCTGTGGCCGTTTCATCCCCACCCCACTCCCAGATAAGGCCCTGCATTGTGACCTCTGAAGGTCGGCTCCGAGAGAGTGAGACGGGGGCTCAATATTGCCTGGACACGCGGGTCTGATGGTTGCGAGAGTCCCCTTCCCCACTCCACTCCCCACTCCTAGGAGGTCCAGTGAGCCTGTTCCGCGCTCCCCAAACGCATTCCAATCGTTTGGACACTGACATTTTAAGCGTTTCTATCTAATAAGTCACAATGAAGAGCCCCAAAGAGGGTGTTAATGTAGATTCTGTCAAGTCGGAAGCAAGAAAAGTTGGCGAGCTGGAAAGGAAGGGACGCTGCCGTGGACGAGAACCCCATCTTTTCAATGCTAGACTTTTTTTTTTTTTTTCTTCCTTTTTGGAACGAGTTGGCAGAGAATAACCGTTTCATGTTCATTCTTCAAGTTGCAAAGCAAACCAGAGGTCAAACGCAGTAGTTAGTTTTCGGGGCAGATTTGGGGGTGCGGAAGTTGCGTGCCCTGTGCTCGGGTACCCTGCTCAGGCCGAGGTCCGCTCACGCTCTCCACGGTTTGGACTCTAAGCCGAGAATTAACTTAGCTATGCTTCCCTTTCTGGGCCCGACCGAGGGTCGAGGCCCACGGTGTCCGGGGGAGGAGGCGGGAGCTCAGGCGACGCGCGGGCAGGCCACGTGGCTGTGCCCCACTGAGGCTCGCAGCTTCGGTCCCGGTCCCGGAAACCCCGGGGTCTGGAGCGCCTGGGGCCGGTTGAAGAGCTCAGCCTTCCAGGGGAAGTGAGAGCAAGCAGGATCCCTTCGCGGGGGGCGAACAAGGCTAAGCTTTCATGGAAGGGGCGACGTGCAGGGTTTGTCTATCACTATTCTTACAAATATTCATAGACAATGACCACAGCGTGCCAACTTGCCTGCTTTTTGAGTCGCTGCCATATTTTAAAATGAATGCCTGTCTGAAAATCAGATTCTACTTGACCTCCACTTAATCGTTTACAGTCAGGTCTTCTTAAAGCGCCCTCTGATAATTCACTTCTTAAAGCGCCCTCTGATAATTCACTCCTGTGATTGCATCTTCTGCCTATAGGATTTGATCTCTTGGAAGCAGTTAGAGAATAGGCAGAAATCATCTTTTTATCTTTTGTAAATCGGAATCGCGGAGTATTCCACAATTCTTATTTGAACGTCGCTGCAGGATTCTTGAAAAATTTCATCCTTTACCTATGTCTGTTTTTTTTTTAAAGATCAATCTCAAATCTTAATTTTGTTTTGTTTTCTTTTTCCCTTCAGCTCAATACTCAAAAATAAAGAGATCAAATAATTGGACTCTTTCCTTTGTGGCTATGGGTAAGCAAGACAGGAAAGTGTGGGCAAAGTGTAAAGGAAACCTTACCTGCCCAAGGGGAATTGGAGTTGGGGGCGGGGGTACGAGGATGGAAATCGGGACAGACGCTGGAGGAGAAACCGAGTCCACAACAGCGCAGCAGCCATTAGTTAGCCCGACTTGCGAAGTCATCAATCTCTAAGACTAGTTCTGTTTAAAGTGAGCCCAGCCCTTCTCTGGGCACTCAACTTCTAGGGGATAAAGAGCTCCCGGCCACTGAATACAGGGATCCCCGGGAGTGAGGCGATGCTATGGATGCAAGAATGCTTAAAACAGGGTTTAAAATGAATGAACTAAGCAGAACTACCCCGGGCACGGAATCTTCTTGATGGAGTCACAATGAATGACTTTAGTTCTGAGGAAAAAAAATTTCTCTTGTACTCTTCGAAGGAGTGGAAAATGAGGATGAGGGGTTTTGAGTATTTAAAAGTTAGTATTGAAAAAAAAAAAGGTAGTATTGAAGCAGAAGGTTGCAGCTTGCCAAATGAATTACCTCTCAAAACATCTGAGGCTTGATGCTCCCTACTTTGCAAACTTCAACATTTCCTGGCCTGATTGTCCCATCTGTATTCTACCTAACACTTTATGTAACAAATTTCTTATCCACACTTGCTGGGGCAAGAATAAAGGCAAACTCTCTTTTAAATGTGCTGAAGAGCCAAGTATAATTCTTGATCTTTTGTATATGCAATGATAATGGCACCTTCCACAATATTTGGTTTACCATGAAAGCTTACTTAGTTCTAAAATCCTAATTTCAGGCTCTTTAAAAGGGGTCTTAGGAATTTTCCTTTGGGGCTGAACTCAGCCTGACTTAAAGGACATCAGTGGAAGACTACCTTCTTTGGGAATACTGGATTCATTGGAATTAAATAATTTCATCTACTTCTAAAATAAATGCCCTAAAAAATTAACTGAAAACAAAACAGCTTTCTTTTGCACTCGGATAATTCAAAACGAGCTTTGTTTTCAAACTGCAAACTTGGCATGTTCACAATCCTTCCTGAGGAATGTGTGCTGTGTTAAAATATGAAAAAAAGAATACTGTTAGAAATAACAGAGTTAGGAATCTCATACTCAGCATATGCAAAAAGTATGTACATATCTGTATTCTTATAGTAGGAATAGGCACTGGCATTCTCCTAGCAACATTTATACATACTTTTAGAGAAGGAAAAGAAACACATACACTATAGAATGTTAGCAAGCTGGTACATTTTGGAGTTGGGATTTGCACAAAAGGCGAGCACTTGAATCTGTTCCTACTGTTTCTCCTCAGTTTTTGGATGACTTACCACCTGTTTGTTGGCTTAGAGTTCTGCGAAATAATTTCTCTGGATTGCATGAATGAAGCACAGGAACATTCACACAGAAGGGGGCGCAGATTGGAAAGGGCTGCATTTGAGTGCATCTCAGTTGAGATTGTACATGTCAGATTTCATCTTGTTTTGAACACTTCACAGGGATTACTTAATTTGATATTTAAATGAGAGAATTTTATCAAAGTGGAATATAAAATTTTTGTCAGCAGGAGTGACTTGGATAACTATGTGAAAGCAGATTCTTTTTCAGTGACACAGGTAGCTTTAAGGATGTTTGTGCACCTTGCCCTAAAGAGGTCATTCTCCTCTTTTAATGACAGTTTAATTCATGAATTTAACTGATTCTACCTTTCTCTTTTTGAATTTCTTTAAGAATAGGGATCTAAAATTATGAAATTTGAAGCTTTCAATCCAGAAATAAAATGAAAAGTATAAAGCACAAGAACTTGAGTTGCCAAGAACACCTCAAATGAGCAAATCGAATATGCAAATTATTAATCTTTAAAGTATCTGGCATTCTGCAGTAAAAATTAGGATGGGATTAGGAGACATAATATGCCAAACTTGTAGGGAGAGAAGAATCAGAGTGTGGAAAAGTATAGAGTCTTCAAGAGTCTCCCCCCCACCCCCTTTATTACCTTATTGGGTATGCATGCTAGAAAGTTTGTGTCCCAGCTTTGCTGCCACTTAACCTTGTTGAAATATGCTCTCACTTATATCAGAGTTACTGGAATGACTGAAGAAATAATGTAAGAAATACACAGTTATTCATAGAGGCTTTTTATCATGGCCACAATTTTCCTACATAGTAATCATTTTTTCTCTTCTTTTTAATCATCTGATGATCAAGCAATTTAAATATAAGTTGAATGATTTACATTCTGTGTTTTTCCAGCTAAAGTTCTCTTTCTGATTACTCACAGCTTTCATCTCTCTTCACTTCAAGGGATTTCCTTTTTTCACAAGTGGCTTTTCCTGAAGCCTTAAATCCTATTTCCATTGTTTGGATTGATTCTTCCTGCAAAAACATGTTGTTTTTGCCAGTGACCACAAGAGGACACAATTTCCCAGAGAACTTTGTTGAAAAAGACACAGAAGAGGAAAGCTAACAAAATAGCAAAAATACTACACAATGAATGAATGTCATTTGGGGAATGTCTATTTGATTTATGTTACTTTTATTAATTTTTAAAAACATAAAAATGAGTTGGCATTCAGGCTTTAGATTTTTTGGAAGACTTTGTCTTTTTTCTTTATTGTAGAGCATACAAGAAAAGCATACATTTAAGAAAATACCGTTTTAACAGAAAATATTTATTTTACATTAGCAAATGTTTTTACAAAACAGCATTTTGTTCAAAGGAAAAAAAAATCTTTTTATATTAGCAAATTCTGTACAAAATTCTCAGTGACCTGGAATTCTACTTTTTAAATTTTAGAGCCATGTTTGACAATGAAAAACAATTTAAAAAATATACTGCTATTCCAAAATGCCTTTGAAAGTTTGAGTTTTCTACCTGGGCACACTTGGGATGTCTTTACATGAAAAATTACATGGAAATCGTTTTATGGTCTGTCAATTATATAAGAAGTAAAATTATTTTTCCAAGATATGGCAAAATAGGATACTTTTAACGTATTGACTCTTAACACTTCCCCAGAATTATGATATACAATGTTTGATTTAAGATCACCTTCCTCTTTCTTACTACTTTTTCTCAAAAAAAGTTTTCAGAGTATTTGATTACTTTATAAATTATGGTAAATTAAAATAAATTATGTTTTGATATTTATCTGGAAGAATTTTATAGTTCTGGTGGAGTGCCATGACAACCAGACTGGGAAATCCCTGCTTCAGTTAGAACTCAATGCTTTTGCTTTGCATTTGTGTCTCTTTGCAGATACATTTCTAATCACATTCTCTGAGACCTTGCTGGAGGGACTGAGGAAGGGACCAAAAGACCTGGAAAAAGAAGAAGAAAAAAAAAACTAGAGAGAAGGAGCAGAGTAAAAATAAGGAGATCAAGAGAGAAAGAGCAGAGTGTGGAGAGAGGTGAAAGAGGTAGCTGGACCAAGTGAGGAAGACTGATATGAAAAAAGAGAGAATGAGGCTTAGAAGGTAGGGGGAATAAAAGGCTTAAATGACAAGAGAAAGAAAGAAATTAATGCACTTAGTGGGAAATAGCAAAGCACTGGGATTATTGGCCTCAGTTTCTGCTCAAAGAGACCATTGCAAGTCGTTGCCTGTCCCTTGGTATAGGCATTTAGTGTTTTTTTTGTTTTGTTTTGTTTCTTTATACAGCAGATTCTTATTATTTATCTATTTTATACATATTAGTGTATATATGTCAATCCCAATCTCCCAATTCATCCCACCACCACCCTCACCACTGGCTTTCCCCCCTTGGTGTCCATACTTTTGTTCTTTACATCTGTGTCTCTATTTCTGCCTTGCAAACCAGTTCATCTGTACCATTTTTCTAGATTCCACATATGTGTGTTAATATACAATATTTGTTTTTCTCTTTCTGACTTACTTCACTCTGTATGACAGTCTCTAGGTCCATCCACGTCTCTACAAATGACCCAATTTCATTCCTTTTTATGGTTGAGTAATATTCCATTGTATAAATATACCACATCTTCTTTATCCATACGTCTGTTGATGGGCATTTAGTTTGCTTCCATGACCTGGCTATTGTAAATAGTGCTGCAATGAACATTGGAGTGCATGTGTCTTTTTGAATTATGGTTTTCTCTGGGTATATGTCCAGTAGTGGGATTGCTGGGTCATATGGTAATTCTATTTTTAGTTTTTTAAGGAACTTCCATACTGTTCTCCATAGTGGCTGTATGAATTTACATTCCCACCAACAATGCAAGAGGGTTCCCTTTTCTCCACACCCTCTCCAGCGTTGGTTGTTTGTAGATTTTCTGATGTTGCCCATTCTAACTGGTGTGAGGTGATACCTCATTGTAGTTTTGATTTGCATCTCTCTAATAATTAGTGATGTTGAGCAGCTTTTCACGTGCTTCTTGCCCATCGGTATGTCTTCTTTGGAGAAATGTCTATCTAGGTCTTCTGCCCATTTTTGGATTGGGTCGTTTGTTTTTTTAATATTGAGCTGCACGAGCTGTTTATGTATTTTGGAGATTAATCCTTTGTCCATTGATTCATTTGCAAATATTTTCTCCCATTCTGAGGGTTGTCTTTTCGTCTTGTTTGTAATTTCCTTTGCTTTGCAGAAGATTTTAAGTTTCATTAGATGCCATTTGTTTATTTTTGTTTTTATTTCCATTTCTCTAGCAGGTAGATCAAAAAGATCTTGATGTGATTTATGTCAAAGAGTGTTCTTCCTATGTTTTCCTCTAAGAGTTTTATAGTGTCTGCTCTTACATTTAGGTCTCTAATCCATTCTGAGTTTATGTTTGTGTATAGTGTTAGGGAGTGTTCTCATTTCATTCTTTTACATGTAGCTGTCCAGTTTTCCCAGCACCACTTATTGAACAAACTGTCTTTTCTCCATTGTATATCCTTGCCTCCTTTGTCATAGATTAATTGATCATAGGTGCGTGGGTTTATCTCTGGGCTTTCTATACTGTACCATTGATCTACATCTCTGTTTTTGTGCCAGTACCATATTGTCTTGATTACTGTAGCTTTGTAGTATAGTTTTAAGTCAGGGAGGCTGATTCCTCCAGCTCCGTTTTTTTCCCTCAAGATTGCTTTGGCTATTCGGGGTCTTTTGTGTCTACATACAAATTTTAAGATTTTTTGTTCTAGTTCTGTAAAAAATGCCATTGGTAATTTGATAGGGATTGCACTGAGTCTGTAGTTTGCTTTGGGTAGTATAGTCATTTTCACAATATTGATTCTTCCAATCCAAGAACATGGTATATCTCTCCATCTGTTTGTGTCATCTTTGATTTCTTTCAACAGTGTCTTACAGTTTTCTGAGTACAGGTCTTTTACCTCCTTAGGTAGGTTTATTCCTAGGTATTTTATTCTTTTTGCTGCAATGGTGAATGGGATTTTTTCCTTAATTTCTCTTTTTGAACCTTTGTTATTAGCGTATAGGGATGCAAAAGATTTCTGTGCATTAATTTTTTATCCTGCAACTTTACCAAATTCATTGATTAGATCTAGTAGTTTTCTTTAGGATTCTCTCTATATAGTATCATGTCATCTGCAAACAGTGACAGTTTTACTTCTTCTTTTCCAATTTGTATTCCTTTTATTTCTTTTTCTTCTCTGAGTGCCATGGATAGGACTTCCAGAACTATGTTGAATAATAGTGGCGAGAGTGGACATCCTTGTCTTGTTCCTGATCTTAGAGGAAATGCTTTTGGTTTTCCACCATTGAGAATGATGTTTGCTGTGGCTTTGTCGTATGTGGCCTTCTTTATGTTGAGGTAGGTTCCATCTATGATGGGTGTTGAATTTTGTCAAAAGCTTTTTCTGCACCTACTGAGATTATCGTATGTTTTCTCTTCTTCAGTTTGTTAATATGGTGTATCATATTGATTGATTTGCATATATTGAAGAATCCTTGCATCCTTGGGATAAATCCCACTTGATCATGGTGTATGATCCTTTTAATGTGTTGTTGGATTCTGCTTGCTAGTATTTTGTTGAGGATTTTTGCATCTATATTCATCAGTGACATTGGTCTGTACTTTTCTTTTTTGTAGTATCTTTGTCTGGTTTTGGCATCAGGGTGATGGTAGCCTCGTTGAATGAGTTTGGGAGTGTTCCTTCCTCTGCAATTTTTTGGAAGAGTTGACAAATATGGGTGTTAGCTCTTCTTTAAATATTTGAATTCACCTGTGAAGCCATCTGGTCCTGGACATTTGTTTGTTGGAAGATTTTTAATCACAGTTTCAATTTCATTACTTGCGATTGGTCTGTTCATATTTTCTATTTCTTCCTGGTTCAGGCTTGGAAGGCTATAGCTTTCTAAGAATTTGTCCATTTCTTCCAGGTTGTCCATTTTATTGGCATAGAGTTGCTTGTAGTAGTCTCTTAGGATGCTTTGTATTTCTGCAGTATTCATTGTAACTTTTCCTTTTTCATTTCTAATTTTATTGATTCGAGTCCTCTCCCTCTTTTTCTGGATGAGTCTGGCTAAAGGTTTATCAATTTTGTTTATCTTCTCAAAGAACGAGATTTTCGTTTTATTGATCTTTGCTATTGTTTTCTTTGTTTCTATTTCATTTATTTCTGCTCTGATCTTTATGATTTCTTTCCTTGTACTAAGTTTGGGTTTTGTTTGTTCTTCTTTCTTTAGTTTCTTTAGGTGTAAGTTTAGATTGTTTATTTGGGATTTTTCTTGTTTCTTGGGGTAGAATTGTATTGCTATAAACTTCCCTCTTAGAACTGCTTTTGCTGCATCCCATAGGTTTTGGATCATCATGTTTTCATTGTCATTTGTCTCTAGGTATTTTTTGATTTCCTCTTTGATTTCTTCAGTGATCTCTTGGTTATTTAGTAATGTATTGTTTAGCCTCCATGTGTTTGTGTTTTTTATGGTTTTTTTCCCCTGTTATATATTTCTAATCTCATAGCGTGGTGGTTGGAAAAGACACTTGATATGATTTCAGTTTTCTTAAATTTACTGAGGCTTGATTTGTGACTGACCCAAGGTGTGATCTATCCTGGAGAATGTTCCATGTGTTCTTGAGAAGAAAGTGTAATCTGCTGTTTTCACATGGAATGTTCTAGAAATATCAATTAAATATATTTGGTCTATTGTGTCATTTAACTCTTTTGTTTCCTTATTAATTTTCTGTCTGGATGATCTGTCCATTGGTGTAAGTGAGGTGTTAAAGTCCCCCACTATTATTATATTACTGTTGATTTCCTCTTTTATAGCTGTTAGCATTTGCCCTAGGTATTGAGGTGCTCCTATGTTGGGTGCATATATATTTATAATTGTTACCTCTTCTTCTTGGATGGATCCCTTCATCATTACGTAGTGTCCTTCCTTGTCTCTTGTAATATTCTTTACTTTAAAGTCTATTTTATCTGATATGAGTATTGCTACTCCAGCTTTCTTTTGATTTCCAGTTGCATGGAATATCTTTTTCCATCCCCTCACTTTCAGTCTGTATGTGTCCCTAGGTCTGAAGTGGGTCTCTTGTAGACAGCATATATATGGGTCTTGTTTTTGTATCCATTCAGCGATCCTCTGTCTTTTGGTTGGAGCATGTAATCCATTCATGTTTAAGGTAATTATTGATATGTATGTTCCTATTACCATTTTCTTAATTCCTTTGGGTTTGTTTTTGTAGGTCCTTTTCTTCTCTTTTGTTTCCCACTTAGAGAAGTTCCTTTATCATTTGTTGTAGAGCTGTTTTGGTGGTGCTGAATTCTCTTAGCTTTTGCTTGTCTGTAAAGCTTTTGATTTCTCTGTCAAATCTGAATGAGATCCTTGCCAGGTAGAGTAATCTTGGTTGTAGGTTCTTCCCTTTCATCACTTTAAATATGTTATGCCACTCCCTTCTGGCCTGTAGAGTTTCTGCTGAGAAATCAGCTGTTAATCTTTTGGGAGTTCCCTTGTATGTTATTTGTTGTTTTTTCCCTTGTTGCTTTTAATAATTTTTCTTTGTCTTTAATTTTTGTCAGTTTGATTACTATGTGTCTCAGCATGTTTCTCCTTGGGTTTATCCTGTCTGGTACTCTCTGCGCTTCCTGGACTTGGGTGGCTATTTCCTTTCCCATGTTAGGGAAGTTTTCGACTATAATCTCTTCAAATATTTTCTTGGGTCCTTTCTCTCTCTCTTCTCCTTCTGGGACCCCTATAATGCGAATGTTGGTGTGTTTAATGTTGTCCCAGAGGTCTCTTAAGCTGTCTTCATTTCTTTTCATTCTTTTTTCTTTATCCTGTTCCACGGCAGTGATTTCCACTATTCTGTCTTCCAGGTCACTTATCCGTTCTTCTGCCTCAGTTATTCTGCTATTGATTCCTTCTAGTGTATTTTTCATTTCAGTTATTGTATTGTTCATCTCTGTTTGTTTGTTCTTTAATTCTCCTAGGTCTTTGTTAAACATTTTGGGCATCTCCTTGATCTTTGCCTCCATTCTTTTTCCGAGGTCCTGGATCATCTTCATTATCATTATTCTGAGTTCTTTTTCTGGAAAGTTGCCTGTCTCCACTTCATTTAGTTGTTTTCCTGGGGTTTTATCTTCTTCCTTCATCTGGTACATAGTCTTCTGCCTCTTTATTTTGTCTATCTTTCTGTGAATGTGGTTTTCGTTCCATAGGGTGCAGCATTGTAGTTTTTCTTGCTTCTCCTGTCTGCCCTCTGGTATATGAGGCTATCTAAGGGGCTTGTGCAAGCTTCCTATTGGGAGGGACTGGTGGTGGGTAGAGCTGGGTGTTGCTCTGTATAGGCATTTAATTTTAAAAATCCCTGTCATTTTCACCCCAATCATAACAAAATGTAAGGAACAAGGTGGAGGGCCAGGAAACTTTTAATTAAAGTTGATTTTATCTAATAGTTATTTAGAATTACAGTAAAGATAGTAACATATTGTGATCACTGGATCTCAAGATGGCGGCAGGAAGATGTTTGGGGGAATATTGATGCTGTTATTCCATGAAAAATGCTATGAACCATATTGGATTTCAGAAATCTTATGTGGTTTCTAAGGCTCCTAGCTCATTGTTTGTTTTCCATTTGACCTCCACGATGAATATCAAACTGGGTGATTTTCCCTGTAGTTATCCAGGATCAATGCCTTTGCCCTCCCCACCTCAGATACCTCTGGGAAAGATATAGCAGTAAGTGATGAGTCTTATTTTCACTCACCACTGCTCAAGACCTTGAGAAATTGTAAGGTTCTGGCTCTGCCTAATGATCCATTTGGGAGACCTGAATTCTGGTTTCAACTGGCCCTAGTTACTTGCAACACATTTATTGATTCTTTTGTAATTTAACCAAAATGCATCAAAGTCTCATTATTTTAGGTGCTCTGAATTAGAAGATTTAGCCTCTAACATCAAGCATGTCACATTCTAATGAGAAATAAAACAGGACCATATTGGATGTCACCAAACGGAGCCTATTTAAGACCTCATAGATATGGGTGCCTCATGAATATGGGGTTCCCTGAGAGCTTCATGCTTACATAGTCTTTCTGTCCCTTCCTACTTACTTTAGTGATGTCTAAGAAGTCTCTCAGGTTATTTATTTTGATACTTAATATTATCAATTCTCCTTGTTGCTCTTATTCTGTTTAGCAGAATTGGGTATTCATAAGTAATGCAGCAAGCATAAATTGCAGTTTTCCTGAAATGCATTTTATCTCAGCTTTAGTCTTGAAGGATGGCTACGGGTGAACCAGGAGAGTAGAAAGGGTAGGAGGAAAGAGAGACACTGGGAGGGGCATGGGCAAAGCACGGAGGCATGAGCATGCATGGCCTTTTCAGGGACCTGTAAAGAGTTTTGTATGGTTGGAGGTAGAATGGGTGTGGAAGCAGCCAGAAATGATACAAAGTTTAGCTCACAGTAACACTGTGTGCTGTGCTAAGGAATCTGGGTGTTATTCTAAATGCAACCAAAACTGAAGAATGTTAAGCAGGGAAAGGACATGATCAGATGTATATTTTAGATGTGTATTTTGGTCTGTGGACAGACAGTGCAGGGAATGTGATTAGATTTAGCAAGTCCTTGCATCAACCTACCAGGTACACAATGTAAATAACATTGTTTTACTTATGAGAACTTACACCATTGTAGTATCTATGGGGATATGGACAGGATAATATAAAGCTGAGAGAAAATGACTGGATTTAGGGGGATTTGGAGGCATCAGTTTCCTCATCTGCAAAATTAAGTAATTGGATAGATAATTTGAAAAAGTTGAAACATGTAGAAAGGATTTTATAAATTATCTAGTCTGACTAGTCAGTTTTATAGATGAAGAAGTTTTCTCTATGACTGCTTATAACTCTAAGTATCTGGAACCTGAAAGCATTTTCCAACGTGATGAGAATGAGTTTCCTTCTAGTTCTGGAAACCACTTGTGGCCAGCTGTGGTCCTAAACTGTTGTGCCAAAAATGAGTAAAAGAGGCGGTGAAGTGTTTCGGGGTGGGGGCAGAAGGGGCTGCCTCCAAACACCACCTTCTACTTCCCATAGTCATGCTTTAAATTGATCGCTGGTTCCTCATTAAGTTGGGGCCTGGCATTGTCCTCTCCAGGCTCCTCTTTTAGATGGCAAAGTCCCCAAAGTGAGGTAACACATTAGGTCACTAACACTTTCGAGTGAATGATATTGTATGATGTTTTTCTCAAGAAGGGAGTGGCTCAGGGTAGCAGAAGGACAGTGGGACATATTAAAGAGGACGGACTGAAAGGCAGGGGAAATTGTGAAAAAAGGCAAGTTGTGGTAATAGGGCCTTTGCGATTTTTCCAAGTGTGGGCCTTGGCCTGACACCATGGGCTTGTCCGAGCATTCCATGCCTGTTATTCAGTGTGGCTGAAGCTATCCAGTTCTGTCTTTCAGACTCAACTCTAGATAGATGGAGCACAATGAGATAATGAGGAAACCAGAGCCCAATGGCCTTGACTCATCATCTCAATTTCTGTCAAGGTCTTAGAACCTTGAAATGTGTCTATCAAAGGTCTTAGGGCCTTGAACTCTTCTATTTCACTATCAGATATGCGTTAAGAACAAACAATAATCCATGATCTATTTGTTTTAACTACATATAATTGGCCTATTTAGATGTAGTTGTGTTCAAGAGTAGAAACATTTCCAGGGAACATGAAGTGTATGTAGTGACTGAGAAAACAAAGATATCCAGTAATGGTCATAAGCACCCTTAATGGCAATTGTAATTTCACAGACTAGTGTTTGGACTGAGGAGAAACAATTGTTAAAAATACACTAAAGAGAAAGACAAAGATGTTAATACTGAAGATATCAGCAGGCTTGGACTATCTGAAGAGCAAATTAATTTTATTTATTTTCTAACTGGACCTTTCTCCAAAATAGGCTACAGTCTGATATAATTATTAGGAAAAATAAACTGTACTTCTAGATTTATGTAACATTTATTTGCTATATTTTCATTATATTGATTCTTATATGAAAATTATTTTCATTATAGTGATTCAGATAATTTACAGAAATTCATTAAACTATTTTACATTACAGTACCTTGTTTAACACATTTTAAATGGGAGAGAGAGAATTTCATGGCAAATTTTGGTAAAACAGAATGACTACTGGATTTTATATGTGAATACATCAATGACAGAAGCTGAAATCACAAGTATGCTTTAGTTTTTGTCGTTTCTGTGAGTTAATAGGTATGGCAGAGGATCATATTATTAGAAATAATCGAGTAATTTCATAGAATGAAAGCAGAATAAAAATAGGAATCTAGGTAATTTCCCTAGATTAAATTAAATTCGTTGATGATTTTACTTTAATTTAATATTATAAAATTCTTAAAATGTAACAATTGCTGAACTGGAGAAATGGCTTCAATCACTTGAATAAAATCACAGACCACTAGGGCTAAAAGAAGTTTTATAAGTCCAGAGCACTTCTTCCTTTTCTGGCAAGATAGAGTGGCCAAAGAGAACAGTGTAGTGAATGATGGCCCAGATTCTGGAGCCAGTCAGCCTAGGCTCAAATATGGCTCAACTTCTCACCACCTGTATACTTTAGATATGTTACTTACTCTTCTTCGTTTCTGGTGAAAGGGAGGTGCACATCATTAGGTTGTTGTGATGATAAAATAAAGCCATCACTCCTAACAATTTTAAATGGTGCCTGGCACTTGATATGTGTTTTATACTATTATTTTAAATGAGGACTAAGTTATGCAGTACCTTCCAGACTGAGATGAAGCATTTGCACTCAATTCTAAGTACAAAAGGAATGGTTTAAAGGGTAAATGAAGAAATGAATTGATGATCCAGTTCTGTTTGAAGAGCAACTGTTCCTTTATTCTTGTCTGACTCCTAAAGACTCAAAGTTCAGGGCAGGGACACTAATTGGAGGAGGTTCAATAATTTATCTGTGCACCAGCTGCCAAGAAATGCTACGAGGAGGTGTATGACCCCTTCAGTTTCAGTACTGGGTGGCATCTTGCCTGAGCTAGAGACTCTCATATTCAGTTCTCCACTTGATGCTACAATGTGGGTTTCTCACAGACATCTTAAACTGATTCGTCACTCTCAAATAACTTATTCCTTACACCCCTGCAAATCGGTACATTTCAGTAATTTTTCTAATTGTTTAGCCTAAAAATCTAGGAACCATCATTAATCCCTCTGTTTTCCTCAGCCCACCCTCTCCTCCACCCAGATGATCATGAGGAGTACAGTCTTCCACCAAGACTGACAGACTGGGTATTCAGGCAATAGTAGGAAGTTGGTTTGGGTGTGGTGCATTCAGAACTCCAACAGAGATGGCATTTCCAGAGTCCATAGCATTGAGACTATCTGTACCACAGTTTGGTGTTGAGTGGCTCATATGGGAGTGTGTTTCATTTGTATTAGTATTTTCTTCCCAAGTAGCCTAATTTCCATAAGAAACTAAGCTCTCCTCATATTCCTGATGGGCTCCTTAATGTACAAAATGAGTACTCCATAAATAATTGTTTATTGATTGTTATTCTTTTAAAAAAGTATAAAAATTACAAGTACTATCATAGGTCAAATATTCCTCAATTTACCTCAGTGTCACCCTGAACGTATATTTTAGTCAATAAACTCAAACGACAGTGAAATCGAGTAGTATCTATTACTCAAAGATCAGAGATTTAAAACAGTTGAAAATATTAATTTGGAGACTGTTTCCTCCCACAAATATTCAATCAAGTATTACTACTAACTTGATTCTGAAATTATTCAGTAAACATATCTGGTCTTGCTCACCCAAATGCTGTAGCTAATAGTTAGGACAACATTTTATTTTGTATAGGAGCACCAGAGGGACATGCACAAATATTGGTGAGAAGGGAAAAAAACTATAATAAAGCAAACATTATCTGTAAATTCTCATTTTATTTTCTTTAAGAAGCTGAAGCAGTTGACCCTGAGCTTGAAAAGAAGGAATGCCTTACAGCTATGTAATTTCAAAGAGCCAGGGGTATGTGTAATAAAATAGTTGGGAGGAAGTACTAAGGACAGTGCCCAATCTGAGGCTGTAGCAATTAGAATACGAAGGGTTGTGAGTTCTTTGCTGAAATGTCAACCCTGTCCTTTTCTTGATTCCATAGGATGGCACAACCATTTAAGGAGTGGTCCATTCTGGTTATCATATGAAGATATCACTCCACCACAAGTGTCAGAACTCAAAAGTATTCACTTGACAACATCTCTGTGTAGCAGGAATAGTGCTGACCCAGTAATGTGCCAAGGTCAGTGGCATATGGACTTTTCTTTGGGGAAAGAGAGACTAGTAAGGAAACTACTATAGTAATCTAGGTGAGAGCTGACTGTGACCTAACCTGGGGTGGCGGCAGTGGAGTTTAAAGTGGAAAATGAGCGGTTATATTCTAGATATATTTTGAAGGTAGAGCCAACAGGATTCACTAAAGATAAGATATAAGGTGTGTAGGAAAGAAATCAAGAATGACTCTAAGGCTTTTGATTTGAGAAAAATAAAGGGGGAGTTGGCAACCACTGAGATGGAGAAGGTCGTGGTGGGGCACATTTCAGGGAGGATATAGAGTTCAATTTCAGACATGTTGAATTTGAGATGTCTGTTAGACATCCAAGTGGAACTGTTGGGTAGGCAGTTGGACATGCAAGTCTGGAGTTTGTGAGAGAGGTCTGTGATGGAGATAAAATTTGGAATATATCAGCATATAGACAGCCTTTTAAGGTATGTAACTGAAGGAGATCGCTATGGGAGTAACAGTGTGAGAGGAAGAGATGAGAACTAAAACCAAAGGGGAAAAAAAGATGGTGATCACTGTGTTGGAGAAAAAATAAATCAGAGAAGGGGTTTAGGGATTGATGGGAAGGGTATAATATTTGTGAAATTAGAGATAATTCATTCTCCTAAGAAGATACTAGGAAAAATTGAGAAGACACAATAATCAAAAACATGAAGAAAATAATTCTCCAGAGAGGAAAACAAATTAACAGAGTTCATAGACGGGAATGGCAAATTGTATTCCAGGCAAAGTGAATAAAAACAGATTCATACCCATAAATATTCTTAGAAAAATTTTGAATATTGAACATACAGAAACCATCCTATAGGCATCCAGATAGAGAACATGGATTACTTATAAAGGAGTGAAAATTGGACTACTTAGATCTTCTCCATACGAACACATGCCAAAAGTACGTTGTAGTCCAAGAAGTTCACATACGCAGCCAAAGTCATATTTACACATAAGAACAAGGATGGAAGCACTCAGAAAATACCATTTTGTCTTCTTAACAACAACAAAAGGTCAAGTATATTCTTAGCTTACTGAGAATGACACAAGAACTGTGGTGAGCAATGATATAAGGAAACACAGCAATTTAAGCCTAATCAGTTATTATAAAAAAGGCAACAAGAGTGAGTGCAAACTAAACAAAAAAATTTTTAAAGGAAAACATCATATAAAATATTATGTATTTATAAATATACACTTAATTCTAGAAAAATATTTGAGGTAATGACATAAATTTTAAAAAGCCAGCAAGAAGACATATATTAAAAATAAGTAAGATAAATTAATCAAAAAGAATAAAAACACAGGGTATATAAAGTAAAACTTAGTTAAGTTAGCAGAAGAATGTATATCTGTCCTATGCATTTTTTTTTAGGATTTATAGCTTATATTTAAGAGTCCTGGGACTCTAGGAAGCTAATTATCTTTCTGTCCTATGTATTTTTTAATGGCGGATTAGACACTTGGCTCTAAGACTAGTGTACAATGTAAACAGGTATCACAAACGATTGTAGATCCACAGGGTCCATGAGGAAACACACACACACACACACACACACACACACACACACACAGAGTCCAGAAGTCCAACTATTCCTGGTACTGTGACCTGAAAACACTTTCTTCCACTTAGGTTCATTGGAGAAGGAAGCACTGGGTATCATAAAGGACAATATCCTTGACAACATCTGTACATTAAACCCAATAAATTTCATAGGGCTGTTCTTTTTTAAAAAATGTCATTTCATATAGGTTTTATGATATTATGGTGGCAAAAGTCATTTACTAAAAGTAATTTTTTGCAAAGGCTTATGTTTTTCTGATTGTGTGGTTTAATCTTCTTACAGATATTTGAGATCTTGAATGATACATATACTTCAGTAAATACTGTCTGTCTTAGCTGAGATATTGAAAGTTATTAAGAAGTGATTTTGAGGTTGTGCTTCCTGAAATTTGGTAGTAAAATGTGGTAATACAGTTTACCAGTGAAGTGATATTTTCTTGAGAAAACCATTGAGCCCAACAAAATCTTAAGTGGAAGACTTTTGCTTAACTTGAAAGCTTTGTTATCCCTAGTTACTTGGAGGCAAGGGTATAGCAATTAATAATTACCAACTTTTGTACGTTAGTACTATTAGCCCTGTATTGTCAAAGAGAAAGTCACAGCAGCAGATGGACTAAAAATATGCTAAATTTCTTATAATTTAAAAATTTGATTTTAGATTAGATATATTTGACCTATGTTTTTTTAAAACTTTTATTGCATTCAAATTTATACTGTTTATACTGTCATAGAATGAAAATAACTTTGAGCTGTGTTTCATAATGTAGACAGCTGATTTTTATTCTATCACATTTCACTTTCTCTTTCATTTTGTATAGTTAGACTGTTTTTACCCTCTGAAACATTGGAATTGTACTTTGTAAGATGAGGCTAGAGTATGTGGAATTGAGGTATATTTTAAACTGGAGTGCGGAGAAGGCATAGTGTGTAGCACTCATATCAGCCTAACATGCTCAGAACAATTCCAGTTTGGCCCCTGCCTATCTACTCTGGACTTAGGCTTAAAAACCTTTTGTGTAATCTGAAGTCATTCTGTCCCTCTGTGGTCCACAATATTAATGAGACCTTATTATGTGTCAGGAACTGTCCCAAGGCACCTGGGAGGAAGAGATATATTAAATGGGATATGGCACTATAATAAAGATATAGTGGATTAAACAAGGCAGTTTGTTTTATGAAAATTTTGGTTAGATGTTACAGGTGTGGTTCAGTGGCTCAGCCAAATTGGAGATTTAACTTCTTACTTTACTATCCTCAAAATGTGACCTTGCATTTCATGGGCCAAATAGCTACTCCAGGTCTCACTTCCATTTTGCATTCCAGCCAGGGGAAAGGAAGAAAAGCAAGGGGAAGACATGTCCCTCTTTTTAGGGACCTATCTAGAAATTATGTGTGACTTCTGCTCATATTCCATTCCTAGATCTTAGTCACATAGCCACAACTAACTACAAGTGAAACTGAAATGTAGTCAGCTGGATAGCCATGTCTTCGTGGGATCTACTGTTAAAGGAAGAAGGGGAGAATGGATGTTTTTAGATAACTAGGTCCTTTATGAAGTAGTGACCCAAACAGTCATGATCCTTGGCTTCAGTCTGGCTCTGAGCTTAGAATTTCCTCCTTTAGACCTAGACGTAGTCATAGTCTGCACGCTAGGTATACAGCTATTTTACCCAGCCTGCCAATGCTGTTTTTCCCAGCAGCCTCAACTTAGGGCCATTTACGTATAAAATAACACAGAACTTGCAATATATTAACTATATTTCTTCCATTCCATCCCAATAGCTATTATTTCTAATGCTCCCACATCCAAATCTGCACGAGTTGGTTGAGTGCATGTCCCTCATTCTACTATGAGCTCTTTATTAGGCAAGATATCTTAACCAAACTATAAAATTGTGTTGAGAACAGAGCCAAGTCCATAGTAAGCATCCAATAAATATTTGATAGATTTTTGTTGAATTGGTAATGAAAGTTAGCACAAGAACTGGACGGTGATCAGAGAAAGAAAACTCAATTGGATCCAACCCAATTTAAATGTAAACTGAGCCTACATTATCACTACTTTTCACCCTCTCCTCACTATGACATTTATGTGCTTGTTTAGTTTAGGGCTACACATAAGAATGACCATGAACATTTGACTTGGGGAAGGGGAGTCAGGAAACTGTTCACCTTCTTGATCATTTTGTCAACCCCTTTCTCCCAAAGGAGATATTTATGTAGCCCAATAACTTCACTAAACTGTAATAAAATATATCTTCATGTTTTCTTTCTCTATAATTTCTGTAGAAAACATATAATTTGCATGCATTTTTACAGAAGAATGTTAAAAAGAAAATAAACTTTTAATTTTATATGCTAGCATATAAAATACAGTCAGTAAATCCAACAGACAGTGACAGCACGAAAGGAAAAAAAAGATTGTGTGCGGGGAAAGAAAGAGAGGAGAAGGGAAGCAGGAGAGATCTGTAATGATTTTAGATTATTATTATTATTTTATTATATGAAGCCACTTATCCTTGCAACATGAATGATAAATGAGCAACTAGTACAACTGTAATACAGTATAATACATTGGAAGCCAATTACTAATGATATAGGAACGTTAAAAAGCAACTATAACTAAATCGTAGAAAATCAGAGTATGAAGGAAAAACATTAGATTTCTGAAAGAGTGAAGTGTACTCTAAAGAACATCTGCAAAATCAGAGACATAATAATGGCATTATACTTTAAGCTGATGAAGAAAATGTTATAAATCATATCTTCTGACTTGGAAATTCTCCCAATGGTTGGAATTTTATTTCAAGAGAACCTCTATTTCTGAATTAAATGCCATAACTCTGAGAATTGTATTCACTTTTGTCACTTGATCCGTTTGGTAATAAATTTATGGTAAGCTTCCATGAAAAGTTTCCAGCTACCCTCAGATTCATAGTTAAGGTTAGTGTGAGTAGTACTCTCTCCTCTTAAAAGATGTTTCCTTGGAGTTTGTCTACACTGTCCTTTTGAAGCTCAGACTCAGAATCTCTGACCTCGGTGCTGCTTTTGACGTTGTTTTGGGTTCCGTGGCTGTGACATTATAACTTTAGCAAATTATTTATTATACTAGTATTGCATGTAGACAAGAACCAGCCTTAGTTTTCAATCCAGAAGTTGTGTTTTTTCTTTTGTTGAGATGATGAAACAAACATCTTTAGAAACAAATTTTCTCTGCTTTAATGTTAAAGTTTCACATTTAGAAGTTCATCTCAATTTAATTTTAATTTTGTCAAAGAGCAGGAAAATAAAGTGAATAAAAGGAGAAAAAACCCTGAAAGTAACTCTAACCAGTAGCACAAGGATAGTTATATCCAATTTGACTAGTGGGATGGACCTGGCCAAAACGCAGGATAGATTTATCTAATAGTCATATATTTTTCTTGCCTCCCCACTTTTTTTTGCTACTCCAAGCACCATAAATATGATAAATATCATATATAGGGTCTTTAGCTGACAGAATACATTATGATTAATTATGAAACAGAGACTCTAATGAAATGCAGCACCTGAAGGAAATACCAAAGATTATGCAGTCTTGAGGTGGTAGCCCTTTTATTATAGTATCAGGCAGTAGGAAGCTTTATATGCATGTCACACACACACACACACACACACACACACACACACGTGTATTTCTGAAGCATTTAGAAAAATAGCCCAATTCAGATGCAAGGAATTATTTCTTTCACACGCTATGAACATAAAGCAATAATAATACAGAAAATGACATTAGTGGTACATATACAGATGGCATGAAATAGAAATCATCCCAGTAGCAAGAGCTATTTTATTTTAAAGATGGAAAAAATTGAAACCATAGGAACTAACAGAAACTCTTAAAGGAGCCCTTCAGTCTATGCTTTAAAAAGTGCCTTACTGAGCTGAACACCCAAACAATGTGGGCTGCCTTTGCAAGGAAAATATGCAAGCCTTCCGCTAATTGACATGGGCATGGAGCTACATTATAGCAACATTTGTCACTGTTACCTCTAGAGAAGGAGGCAACTGGGTCAATATTTGGCTCCATTGTTAAGTGTAAGCTTGGACAAGATATTTTAACTAATTTGTTTCCTTATTCATAAAGTGGATATATAAATATTCATTGTAGTATTTTGTAAGGATTGGATGACATAGCTTATGTAAACAGCCAGTGCATAGTAGTTGTTCAATTAACTCACTCCTGTCTCAGCTGGCTTTGTGTGCGGTTCCTCACTTAGCCCTGGGAGTGCGTTCAATAACTCAGCTGAGCAGTCCACAGGAAAGAAGGTGCCTATGAAAGGTGAGGCCAAAAACCAGGCAAACAAATCAAATTGGACTTATTGCTTATTATTTTTCAATGTGCTCTTTGTGTTCCTTTTGACTAGTAGTGAAGATAACGGAGTTGGAAAAGAGTAAGTAAACATTGTTGTTTTGGGTGGTCTTTTCTCTTTAGAATTCACCCAGATTTTCAGTCTCGATGACTGATTAATTTTTGACAATTAAATGAGAACAAAGAAAAATTGTAAATACTATGTAACATGCATGAATCAATGGATAGGTTTTGTTTTGTTCGAATTAGCTCTCTAGGGGCTAATACGATCATATTCTAGGTATTCATTTAGCTTAAGTGGCTCCCACCAAAACTGTTTTGGTTTCTATGGAGACTTTTTCTCTAGTTTATTGGTATATAACTGTTTCCTCACCTTTTCATTTCCTGAAATAGCACCAAGTACAGTATCTAGATTTTGACTAATATAAATCAAAGCACATGCTTTCCTTTCAGTAAAGTCCTCTATTTCAACATGCGTGCAGGATTTTCCTTTTTAATGCATTAGACATCTGTTATTGCTAATGGGGATAAAATGTCACATGTTAAAAACAATAAAAGTTATTAAAAGCAGTGCAGGTTTTAAATATTTTGAAATTATTTATGTTAGAAGTATAATTTTTTTCTTTAGATGTATGGTAGAGATTTCAAACAATGAGGATAAAAAGTATGTGAAAATGAATATGTGTATGAGCATGCAAATATGATCATATAAAGCTTTTATGGATCACATTTATCAGGTTATAATGTACACTTTTAAAAAATAAATATTAAATATTACGCAATCTCCATATACCTTTACTCACACGATCACATGCACACTCATGCATACAAACGTACACACACTGTGTTCCCATGGGCTAAATAGGAGCAAAGCTATGATACTAATTGTTTAAAAGCCAGCAATTTCATTAGATATTTGAAGTGTATTCCTGACTAATCAATAATGTCTTAGCATTAATATAGTTTACCGTAGCTATTTTAGTGGGATGTGTCTCTTTGTGTGTGTGTGTGTGTATGTGTGTGTGTGTGTGTAATTACAGGTGAATTCAACTGTGTTTAAAAGAAGGAACACCTCAGCATTTTAACTGAATTTCCCATTTCAGTGTCAATGAAATTAAAGTCATATTTGCTAAGTACTTTTAACTTTTAACTTTGTATTTAATTAACTTAAACTTCTCTTTTGGGGCGACTGTGGGAATACTTGTTTTATTGAAGAAAGACTTATAAATGAAGATCGTTTCTCCAAACCCAATGATTTCATTTATATAAAAGAAAACAAAAATGGGGAAGCAAATTGAGGTTGTTTGAAATCAGGATCTGGGTATTCCTGCAGGAAGAGAAGGGCAATAACTGGAAGGAATCATGAGAGGGGACCTCTAATATGCTAGTAATGTTTTGTTCTCTAGTATCTAAAGAAAAGTATTACAGAATATCACTCCTAAGCATGTAAAATACCTAGTCTAAATGTTTTAAGCTTAAAAAGGCAAGCGTTCTCACGTAAGTAACAGCATCCTGCCCTTCAACTAAGAGTAAAGCTTACAAATTGTATTGTTGTGTGGCTATTTTTAATTCAAAATAATTTTATTATTTTTCTCTTTTTTCATTCTTTGTGGTGATAAGATTTACTCTCTTAGCAACTTTTCTAATATATAATACAGTATTTTAAACTATAGTCACCATGCTGCATATTCGATCCTCAGAACTTACCCATCTTATAAATGGAAATTTGTACCCTTTGACCAGCATTTCCCCATTTCCTCCACCCCACAACCCCTGGCAACCACCATTCCACCCTATTTCTATGAGTTTGGCTTTTTTATAGATTACACGTATAAGTGAGAACATACATTTGCCTTTCTCTGTCTGACTTATTTCACTTAGCATGATCCCCTCAAAGTCCATGCATCTTGTTGCAAAAGGCAGGATTTCCTTCTTTTTAATGGCTGAATAACATTCCATTCACATCTTCTTCAACTATTCATCTGTTGATGGAAATTTGTTTGTTTCCATGTCTTGGCTATTGTGAATAATGCTGCAATGAACATGGGGGATGCAAATACCCGTTCCAGATAATGATTTCGTTTCCTTCAGATATATTCCCAGAAGTGGGATTACTGGATCATATTGTAGTTTGATTTTTATTTTTTGGAGGAAACTTCATACTGTCTTCCATAGTGGCCGCACCAATTTACATTTCTACCAACAGTGCATGAGGGTTCCCTTTTCTCCACAACCTTGTCAACACTTGCCATTTAACAGGTGGGAGGTGATAACTCATTATGGTTTTGATTTGCATTTCCCTGATGATTAGTGATGTTAACCACCTTTTCATGTACCTGTTGGCCATCCGTGTGTCTTCTTGGAAAAATATCTATTCAGGTCTTTTGCCCATTTTTAAATTGGATTATTTGTGTTTTTGCTAATGAGTTGTATGAGTTCCTTATATAGTTTGGATATTAACCCTTTACAGACAGATAGTTTGCAAATATTTTCTCCCATTCCATGGATTGCCTTTTCATTTTGTTGATTGTTTCTTTTGTTTTATGTATTCATACTTGTTTTAAAATAATTTTGTTGTTTTTCTGTCTACAAAAGGATGATAGAAAGCTGGAAAAATACAAACAAGTACAAAAATGACCAGTTCTTTTATAGCATGTATAAAAAGAACATTTATATTTATAGATAAAAGTATGCTACATACAGCTTATATATTTACACACATTCCCATATGAAACAGAAATGAAATCATGTCTCGCATATTACTTTCTTTATAAAATACTTTTCTACTTATTTATGTTAATAATCTTTCTATGGCACAAACTATTTTGTACATCATCCTTTTAATGACTGCAACAATTTAAAATAAGTACTCACATTTTTAGACATCTAGGCTGTTTTCTATATTTTGACATCAAAAACAATACTGAGATGCATATTTGGTAGTCTAATCTTTGTACATAATTTTGATTATTTCCTTAGGCTAAATTCCTACCAGTGAAATTTCTGTAAGCAAGCCATAAGAATCCACAAAATGTCCTAATGTTGTAAAATATGGCTTAGATCTTCCTAACCAAGGAGCCAAGGTTCAGAGAGCATTCTTGAATCCTTTCTAACTCCTTTCTTGATATGGTAAATTACCTGAACTTCAGATACTCTTGAATCACTCCAAGAGGAAGTAGCTCTGCTTCCAGGGAAAATTCTGTTTTTCTCATTGAGTCAATGACCCTCATCTAATCAATGAATGTTCAGTAGGTTTGCTGAATGGCAATTCCAGACACTTTGTTTTCTACAATTGGCTGGCAGCTGGTCTTGGTAATTATATTCAGGCCTGATATTCCTACGTGGGGCCAATGCTCAGTCAAAACCTGGAGTAATTCTTGGGCTTGTTTTCAATATATGCAAAGACACTGATACTTAAATACCTGTTTTAGTGACAAGTGATGGAAACATTAAACAATCATTAATATTACAACATACGAAGTATTCAAGAAAGCGATGCCAGTTAGTAAAAAAAGAGCAAATCTACCAGCGTATGGAGGAAAAGAAAGAAAAATAAAACCTTTTTAGAGGTTTGATCTGGGAGTAAAAAATTTTTACATATATACCATCCATTCTAATATACACGTGAAGGTATTCTGATGGAAGTAATTTTGTATGTATGCATGTTCATATGTATGTGAATCATACAATGGAGAGAGGGGTTATAGGTACAGAAGTAGAAACTTTGAGGCTGTCCAGGGTAAGGTCCCTGAGGTATGGTATATATTTTCATGTGGATGTAATTTGGGAAGATTTTTATTGCGTTTTGTTGTGTAATGCTTTGAGTTCTGGGCATTTTTCAGCCTGCTTCATGTTAACTGTAGAAGTAGTTGATTGAATTTGATGAAATATAGTACACTAAAGTTTAATTTGTAGTTGTGTCATCTTGAAACAAAGTGGCACCCAATATATATATTTTAACTGAGCTCATCTGCTCTAATTTTAATGGGCTTCAGTGAGATTAGGCAAATGAATAGTGATGAAAGAAATGGTGTGGCATGTTCAATAAGATCTACAATTAACAAAACCACTACTTGTCAAATGCTTGTTAACTACAGTCACCACATTTTTTCTGGTCAAAAATATGAACCCATGGTGAGAATATTTGAAACTGGGTATGTTTCCCAAGTCGGAAAAGTTTTAGTAAAGTTCAGAGGGCCCTTCAAATAAGACTCTTGAAGTTGAATCAAAGCATTTAAAAGGAACAAGATATTTAATAATTATCCTTTTAACTTTCTATGCAAGGAGGCAAATTTTTCATATAAAATAGTAGATATAAAAAAAAGTTACCTATTTTTAAATGTTGAGAAATTATGTGCAAGTTAAGGCCAACTTTATCTTTTCAAAAACTGATGTTTAAACTGCAAGTAAATCTAGGCCAAAGCTTTTCAGAGATTTTATATAGCTCCACTAGTGTCAGAGTGAAAAGGAACCCGTGTGAATATAGAAGATAAGTCCAGGTGCCAAATTTTCAAAGACTGTAAATGGCAGAAGTAACACAGGATGTCCAAGGATGCATTTTGGAACCCGACATCCCCCTCTGCTGCTCCAAATAGGGGTCTTTTCTGTTTTCTTCCTGACTCCTCTCTGTTGCAGGTGGCAGCCACTTAACCTTCCTGGGTGCACAAGGACTCCTATGTCCCTCAGAAAACCTAACACAAAGTGTGGCCATGCTACCTCATTCCAGTTGACTAGGCTGAGTGAGTCCCAGGTTTTCGGATTTCACATCAGCCATCATCAGGCATGCATAAATGCTTCGTACATGAGGCAGTCCTACTTCTCAATTACTTTCACAAATACAGCAGCTTTCAAGATGAATTTGCTCAGAAAAAAAATTACTAGAGGATTTACCAACTGAGCTATCGCTTTTTCATATGAAAGCTTTTTATGCAAAATTCAGAGATTATTTTAGGAATGTAGGATTTACAGTGACCTTCCTGGCAGACCAAAGATTATAATTATGTATGTCATGGACCAGAAGCCTTACCCTTAAATTTTTATGCTTTTAAAACAAAACTAAACAAAAACACTTTATTAGGGCAACAAATTGGGCACAAAATACCATGCTAAAAGACTAAGTCTGAAAGACTTTGATTCATTTAGGAGAGACAGGACAACTATTTAATGTTGCTTTTATATGTGTTCTCATGAGTCCTTCTTAAAAGGCTGAATTGTCATTTTGCTCTGCATACACATTCAGCATTGAAAGGGCATAAACAACAATTACAATTTTGGCTAAATATTTATTTTGCATGAGGCACGGTACTAAGCACTTTACATGATCTCTTATGATACTTTTAATAATGTGTTAATTATTTCCACTTTACAAATCAAAGTATTAAAGCCCAGGAATTTTAAGTGAGTTATCTAAGTTAGTAAGTAGCACAATTAGGATGACAATTAGGATGTGAAGCTCCTCACTACTATAAATCCATACCTGAGAATGTAATCTGGCCAAGAATGTCAACATGGACCAAGGGACATAGAATCAGATACTCAGTTCTTGACTATGACCTTTAGGGGTACAGTACTGATTTTTATTCCAGGACCCACACAGTACCATGCACAAACTTGGTTTCACTTTATGGAATACTTAAAGAAAAATTGTAGAGCATTATGTGTATCAAGTGTATGTGAATGTCTCCCTGAAATTAATGATAATTTACATTTATAAGGTGCTTTATAGGTTCAAAGTAATGTCAAAATAATTATCTATTTTTTCACTTTTTATTTTGAATTATGTACTTATAGACTCACAGGCCATTACAAAGATGGTGCACAGAGGTTCTGTGTACCCTTCACTCAGTTTCCTCCATTAGTTAGATTGTATATAACTAGAGTACAATATCAAAACCAGGAAATTGACATTGGTATGAAATAATACAGTTCTATTTCAGTATCACATGTGTATTAGTGTAACCACCATTGCAATTAAGATACAGAACTATTCCATCAGGAATCAGCTGATTTGAATAAATCCACACTGATTTGGAAAGCATATATTTAATATAATGTCTGGGCTGCTGACAAAATAGAACTCCTTTGAATGAATTTAGTTCATTTTTTTCAGATTTAAAGTCACTTCCTTTTTATATATGTTCTATTACAGTAGCAGATTAAATTAGGAAGTTTTGGAGGTATATTGAGGGTTTACTGCTCCACTTTGAAGGATACATAGACTAGGACTAAATGCTGACAATTAAATATTCCAGGAATAAGAAATTTGGGACGATAAAAAAATTCATTTCATTTTTTTCAGATTATTTTAAAGCATTATACAATGACCGCTGCTCTTTATATATTTTATGCTTTCATGTATTACCATTGGTGGTGAAGTTGATGTCTTATTCTTTGAGTTTTCATTGTCATAGAATTGGAAGGGATATAATAATAATTATAGTGATGATGACGTGTATTTTAATAGTAGTTACCATTTACTGAGTGCTCACCCTGCACCATTTAGTCTGTATACATATTTCAGTCAACTCTCATAAAAGCCCTATGAGACGAGTGTTATTATCTTTAAAGATGAAGAAACCGAGGGTCAACAAGGTTAAGTAAGTTGTACTAGCTTTCACAGCATTATGCTATGTACTTGTGATTCAAACCCACCTCTGTCACATTCCAAAGCTTGTGTTTATGTTCATCAAAAGATTTTTTCTCTTCTCTTCTGGCAGGATTGCACTGAAGCCACCTGAGGAAAGTCGTGGCTTTAAAATATCCATAGAAGATTAGTTCAGAGACTCTTCAAAAAATTCCATCGGTAGCCCACCTTCCCCATTCCACTGCAGCGATTAAATCCCTCCGCATGATATGCCCATGCCTACATTTCTGATCATCAGTAAAGATGAAGAACATTTACTAATTTTTACCACACTATTTCTACTTAAATACAACAATCATACAATCGTTCAGAAATAAACTCAGCCCCTGAGAGTTTGGTCTCTGAAATCCTTGACTGTGTGTAAATCTTGGCTTCACTATTTATTAGCTGATTAACTTTGGAAAGTTATTTAACTTCTTTATTCCAAAGTGATTTCATCACTAACAGAGTAATAATCATGTCTATAGCCTAAAATTATTGTGAGAACTTTAATAGTTATCAACATGTGCTGTCATGTAAGTACAGTAATTAAAGTACATGCAATACAGTAATTATAGACATTACTAATTATTATAGATATTACTAATTATTATAGATATTATTACTCCATTCAGACCTAATAATCCAATTATTCTCTTGTTCTCCTTTAGACCATTTCTAGTTTCTCCAACATTTCACTAAACTATGGGATTAAATGTAGCCAACATTTTACTAAACTCTAGGACTAAATACAGTCAATCAGTTTAAGATCTGACCAGTAACAAATACAGCCTGTGCAGTTTTGAAGAAGTTACAAAATTATCTGCAGTAAAATAATTGTGTAATCACATTCATCATTCATTCATTCAAATATGTTTACATGACAATGTTGTCTTCTATTGTTCGCCAACTGTTTGTTCTATTTCCATATTCTCATAGATATTTTCCTCCTTTTTGAAGACTGGAAATCATAAAAAGCTGTCCATAACAGCTGCTTTGAGATCATCTACATTTGCTGGCTGCAGGTGGAAATCTCCTTCACAGAGCCTTAAATAGAAGGTTGTAAAATGTGGCCTTTGAGGGAGCCAGACTGTACCAGCCTTTTGTATAATTT